>NC_084588.1:33275428-33540428 GCF_033807715.1 Cololabis saira | reverse complement strand
CTGTGTCCTGAAAGCCTTTATAAGTCGAGATCACCAGGTGGGCAAAATGTTCACTAGCTATGAAGAGGATAGTTGAGAAATAATGCTGAGCTTTGCTGTCAGTGAAAAATGTGTGGACCACGTGTTTGTGTGGAAAAATATGTTTGAGAGCATTTGGTATTTTGCATCTGAATGCGGCTCAGCCCGAAGCAATTGTCTCATGATGCATTGTTGGCGTGACCCAGGACGTTCAAGGTCTGCAAGCATGCGAGGAAGGGTTCTTTAACAAAGGCTGAGCACTTCTGAGCTGAAGTTGGCGGTTTGTGTCTTGGGGTCACGCGAGACAAGGACGTGGGTATGGTTCAGTGTCTGGGCAGGAAGGGTCAGGGGCTGTGATTTGAGGTCATGGATGTACGACTGAGAAAAGAACTAGAAGCAGAGGGGTAAAATAGCATTTATCATTGCAGGGCGGATCGACGTTTTAACTTTGTGATGGAGAGGTTAGGTTAGAGTTGAGGTGAGGAGGCAGAGCGCTTTAGGGGGAGCGGGACACTTGTCTGCTGGGCACTGAGCTGGTGAAGTTCACGGAGCTTTGAAATATGGCTGTCAGGTAGAGAGGAAGAATAACACAGACTCTGTCCTTCCTGCTTTGCCACAAGTACGTCTGGGTCCCGACCGGAGTGACACGAGAAGGTCATGGCCTTTTAACAGGTTCAGAATAAGTTCTCTCACACACAAGTACAGTAGACACATGTGAGACGAAACCCTTCACACAAAAACCAGAAAGTCATTGGACAGAATATTATATTATATATATATATATATATATATATATATATATATATATATATATATGTATATATATATATATATATATATATATATATATATATATATATATATTTATTTACTAATATTTAAATTAGATGGGAGAAGCCTTTTGCCTTACGATTAAAATCACCTGTTTTATTCATGAAATGATTTTAAAAAAAAAAGATAAAATAGTGATAACAATAATACTGATGGCAAAGGTGGCAAAGTTTACCAATTTAGCTTTCATTTGGATAGGGTTTCTATAGTTTAAACAATTATTTATTATTATTATTATTATTATTATTATTATTATTATGTAAATGTTAAGTGTTTCTGTACTAATAGCATCATATATAATAGTTTTGACATTAAAATTGATCTTTTCTGTTCAATGCTTCACTTATCTGACAAATGTAAGTTTATTTATTTACATCACAGTTTAAATTAGTCCTGGCCTGTACAGTACATCAGAATTTTTCTCCTTCCAGTGTTTTTAGACTCTGCTGACGCTGGGATCCCGATTGAAAGTTGAAAGTCTTTGGCTCGGATTCTTCGATTGTTCCTCCAGACAGAAGGAATTACTCATCACTCTAAATTTGCCCTTAATAACACTCACGTAGGCCACTTCCCTTTGACCCCCCGCATCTCCGAGCTTGTCCTGCGGTTCCTTTTCGGAAAAGGAGGACTGCTGAGGAAGCCTTGCGGAGGGACTTGAGCTGGAGCGCAGGAAGGCACAAGGGAAAGAGAGAGTCATCTGAGTTTTTTTCCTTTCTTTCAGACGAGGTTATGATCGTCCTGAAATGCTTCAGCGCATTTCCCATCGTGGCCGCTGTCTCAGTTGAAAAGGCTGCAGACGTGATTAGTGAAAAATTATTATTATTATTATTATTATTATTATTATTATTATTATTATTATTATTATTATTATTATTATTATTATTATTATACGCCTGGAATGGGCTTTTACCAAAACATTAACCATAAAACATCAACGTCTGCTCTTAAAAAAGCACCTGAGCGCATGGACCTGAAAAAGAAAATAATTTAAAAAATAAGAGAATTATCATATTACCTAATAAAAAGGCTCTGTGCTGTTCTTCAAGCCTACGGCACAATGTTCCTTGAAACCTTTATATTTACGGGCTCTAATCAAAACTGGTAACTTGATAGTAATTATCCATATATTTAACAAAAATAAGGAAAAAGGGAAAGAATGGGTGACAGGGAAGGGAGGACTGTTGCAGCTGAAATGAAAACATATGAGTGTTGACGGTGTAATTAAAAAATATGTGTGTGCATCTTCTTAATTAATTTTAAAATCTGATATATTTACATTAAACCAGCGTTTCCTTAGATGCCTGTTCAAGTTTCTCTGCTCAAATCAGCGCTTCAGCAGCTGACAGTCATGTCTGCAGGTGGAGAACGAGCTCAGACCTTTGCTCATACAATCCGAAGCTCCCGATGTTTTAAAATGTCCTTAAACAAAGTTGTGTTCTGTTTTTAACTCTTGTAAACTGAGCATTTTAATTATTTTTTGTGTGGGTCGTTGCAGTGTAAACTCTGAAAAAGCATTTTTGGACAACCCTAACTGCGCTGTATGGTGAATATAATGTCTACTAATAAAACCCTCTAGATGGCGTTGACATGCTTTGGGGTCCGTGGATTATTGTATGAAAACAGACACTAGACTGAATTAGGAAACGCTGTAATGTACTCATTAGTTATTCATAACACATTTTGAGCTAGTGATGTGAAAATTATGATTTCTTTTTTTTTTTTTTTTAGTTTAATGATGGTTGCTTTGACAAAAAAAAAATATTGTGATAGTGAAAACATCAAACATTTTAAAACATTTCAAAGTAAAGAATTATGACCAGGTTTGACATGGTAGAATATCTGTATTTCTCCTAAGCACACACTGACACACATGCGGTGACCAGGTCACCGTGCCTGTTGCCTTTTCACATATTTTCACATATCTGCTGCTCTAAATGCTCATAATTGTTTCATCAGTCTGTCAGCTGGCAGCACGTGATTGGGCTAAAACAGTCCTGTGAAGAGGTGGGGTCGGGTTGGAGCGTCTCGCAGACCTCTTATATCTAATGATTTGGGGTCCCTGGGTCCCAGGCTGCATGGCTGTGTGGTCCTGAGCAGACACAGCAGGCTCAGTGAAACAGCCCCCCCCTCCACCCTCTGGGACAGAAACAACATTCATTCTCTGGATCAAATGGCAGCATAACACTCTTGTCGACATCAGAAACAAAAGAACTGTTGTGTCATTCAATATCGAACAGAAACAAGCAGTTAGACAACTTACAAGGTCAGTGTCACCAGAATGTGGAGTCGCAGAACTTTCCTGGAGATTTTTGGAAATCTTTAGTCATTTCAAATTTCTTCATTAATAGTAGGGGTGTAACAATATATCGTGCCACAAAATTTTGTGATACAAAAACGTCACAATACGTGTCGTGGAGGTGACAAAGTGTATCGCGATATTGGGTTATTAATTAATCTATTGTGTTGACTAGTAACGCGCATCCGAAAAAAGAAAAAAGTCAAATCATACATGAGAGAAACTATTCAGTTTGTGGCAAAATATTTGTACTTGTCTGAAACTGAAGATGCATAATGCAAACCTGACATTTACTTTTAGTTCAGTTTGTGGAAAATGGTTGGCCTGGCTTTCTCTTTAAAACTTAAACAGTTATAAAGCATTACAAACTGTAACAATAGGGCAAACGCACAGCATTGTTTTATATTTTGTGTTTTTCAAATAAAAGACCATTTTTTCCAGTCATATGTTCCTCATTCAAGGTTGTTAAAAAAAATACTGCTATAATATCGTATCGTTATTGTGACCTCAATATCGTGTATCGTACCGTATCGTGAGATTAGTGTATCGTTACACCCCTAATTAATAGTGAAATAATAAATGGGCATCATTTTTGACTTTTTATAGTGTCCAATGCTCTCTCTTTTTTTTGTCTTTTTTCAATGTTAATCCAGATATAGAGACAGGAACCGAGTAAAATCCTTTGGAATCCAGAGAGGGAAGAAAAGCCAAGTGGATCTGAGTGATTGCTACTATAAAATGTCTCTCCCAGGCCTAGTTGAGCTTTAAAGGACAAAGAGAGATGGTTAGACAGACCTATTCTCAGACTCCAAACGAATGTCTGGCTGCTGTCATGACAGCCCCGTCTTTCTCTCTTTCTCTCCTTCCAAGTCTTTCTATCCCTCAGATCATCCATTTTCTTTTTCTTCGTTCGAACACGTTTAATATGGCTATTCTCTGTATCAGAGAAGCCACATCTCCTTGTAGAGAGTATCTAGACTGGGCCTGACGCAGCTATTTCAAGACCATGTGCGTGTGTTGGCAGGGGTTACAACAGAAGTCTGGGGAAACAGTAACCAGAACATGCCCCTGAAGTGTTGAACGGGGTCACGGAAAAGCAGGGGTCTTCTGTGACCCATCACAGAGCTGAACAGTCGACAGGGAGTCCTTATCACATGGCGCTGTCATTCACAGGCTCACACGTAACATGCACGCAAAGCAATGACTTCTCCATGTCTCTCCTGAGTTTCTGCATAAACAGCTGTTGGCACCTCATATGTCACGCCAGACTAGATATGTAACAATCCTACAGTTTATTTGTTGTTTCGTCAAGTGGCTCTCTGGAAAAGACGCCACCGCACCATCAAACGTGCGTAGATGCAAACATGCATGCTTAGACATGCATGCAAACAAATACACAGTTTGATGTTGCCATCAGAAATGATGGGGTGTTGAAGCATCATCAGGAATGGTGAACATTAACACGAGGCTAAATGTGAGTTAGATACCATTCAAGATCAAGATAAATGGGTAAAATGTCCAAGTTTTGTGACTTCAATGACTTCACACGCATGAATTAGGATTCACGAGCCATTGAATTCAAATTTACCCGCATTCGTTTGTGCTCATTATAGTCGGAGACCGGACTGGTCCTTCTGGGGGTGAGACTTCCAGCGCTTTAGTTCCAGTTCTTCTGTTTGTGCTGTGTTGCAGCTTCTCGTGTGTGTGCAAGTGTGCGGGCGGCTGGCGGTGGGGGGAGGAGGGGGTGTAGCACTGGATGAGGGGAGCTCATGTTAGTCAGCCCTCGCAGATGTCTCAAATGTCTGTTTTCCTGATGTGTGATCCATAAATATTTGAAGTGGAGAGGGCTGAGCCGCGTTGTAGGACAAATCTAATTAACCCAGGGCTTCCTAAGGGTTCCTCTGTCTGTGGGGCTGCACGGGTGTCTCTTACATTGTCAGTTCACCTCCTTAAAAGGGCTTGACTCCTTATTTAAACCCCTCAAACGCTGATATATCACTCACTTCATTCAAAGGTATATGGTTTTGTTACGGGAGTGGAAGGAATGGGAATAAATGCATTTATCACCTACTCATTTTCTAGCTTTTCACTGTGATCACATGTTTGTAAAATGGTTTCAGGGGGGATACGAGTGCATGCTCTGTTGGAGGAGTTTGCTTAAACCAACAGAGACTGTTAATAGAAATATTTGACTGCACAGCAGAGAAAGCAACATGTGGTTTGACACAGCTGCCTATAAGATGATTGTGTATAGAAAGTGTTGTCAGTGCGGTCAGACAGAAAGAAAAGACAGACAACAATACACCCAAAGACAACATTTCTTTTGCTGTTTCTCCGTCCTGTTTCTCATCAGACTATCTATATAAAGTTAAATTACAACTCTTGGCATTGTCTGCTGCACACTGTGTTTTGCGTACAACGACGGTAGCCTATGATTCAGTGCATCATACATCTCTTCCCTCTCTGTTTTCAATCTGACCCTGGCAGGAAACGCTACGCCTCTGAAATACTTAAGTGCTGCAGATTCTGTGATAGTCTGCCATCCTTTTAGGCAGATGAGACGTAAGGCTTCTTCTCCTTAATACCAACGCTGGAATGCCCAATTGAAAAGAGGGCTTGGGTGAGGAAGTAGGGAATGAGAAGTGGTGCATGGATCTCATTCCTGAGGCCTGGGGTTGCTGATTTCATTAGAGTGCACCACACTATTAGAACCCCCCTCAGTTTGCTTAGCACTCGGTCTACGCTTCACTTTTCCATAATGCAGCAGAGGATTCAGTTTCAAGCAATACGGCCATGCTCGAAACATTTCCGTTGTAAACCACTCACTTAAGTTGTTCTACATTTTTACAACAAATATGAAGGGAAATGCGGCTGGTGTCTCATTAGAGGAGGTTAGTCACTAAAGGGGATGTCAACCCACAGACTGTCCCTGTTGGAACGCTGTCAAATGCCAGCTTACTTTGGGATATAAAAGCGTTTGGCCCTTCTTCAGTAATGTATTTATTTTCTTAACCTGCAACATGAATGTTAGAGTTAAAATAGGGGGAAGTAAGGTGTTTTTTAATCACTGTTGTCGCGAATATGTCTTAAATTCAGCAGAAGATCAGCACGCCTCCAGCTGGAGTGAGGGCCTTACAGACATCCAACCAGATCTCTGTTGCTGTGAACTCTCAAGTGCTGCCAGCAATTATTAGACACACTGACCAAGGGCTAACGCCTGCTCCAGATGTTCCAGCACACCAGGCAGCAGGGAATTGGATGAGACCTTGAATTAAAAAGCATCACACACTGAGTATGTAGTGCACTTCCCCTCTGCCCCTTAGAAGTGCTATTTCATTTCACTGCATACCACCAACAGTGTACCGCAGAGGCAGGCTGAGGAGACGGGCCAATTAGGAGCTGTTGCATAGGATAACAAGTTTCAGAACAATAGTGTCTTTACTATGATTTCTCAGAAGCTTTTGCACGGTCGCCACAATTTGTAGCTGAAGCTCAACAGCAAATTCTTTCTGATCGCAGTATCTGTTAACATAGGCACATATCATTTCGGTTCACTCCTTTTCTTAATGTTTTCTTTTTCTTTTCCCATGGACATGTTACTGGATTTTATTTTGTTAAACGAACTAGCAAAGAAGGGCACTTTTTAATGTTCAAAAATAAATATTTTCTGGTGTTGTGCTTTGCTGCACCACCTTTCATCGCCCTCTGAAATGGATCACTCCTGCTCCCGTCTATCTATAAGGTCTTCTTTCTTTTCTGATTGGTTGGGTGGCTGATCCTTTTTCTTTGAGGTGTGCCGGACAAGGTCGGCAGGTATGTCTCGACAATGTCAACTGTTGAGAGCATACTGAAACGTCCTCAGGAGCAAGTTCATAAATAAACATGCCCATGAACAAGATATTGTTTTTTTCTCTCCGCGAGAACGCTGCCTTCACACAGAAAAGTCCCTGCATGCTTTCAAACATGTTCTGCTCCACTTGATAACTGAATCTGCGCACTCAGATTCACTCTTTCATGTTCAAAAGGCCTTCTTCTCCAGTTTTCTCCAGCTTTTCTCCTAGCGCCCAAGCTTTCCCTTTATGTTTGCCAAAACCTCTTGCGGTTTTTGTCCGCTTGTGCTTCAATCGTTGTGAGACAAACCTGTCGAAGTTCTGTCAATGGACAGGACGCCAGATGTGTCGTCGTTGAACAGCTTAATCATCACCCCCTCCTTGCAAATGCGTGTTTTCTTTCCCAGAGTCTCTTTTGAAGATAGTTACATGTATTTGGCGGGTCACTCAACCAGGATTCACAAGTAAGAAATATCTTTTAATGATGCAGCAATTGCCATATACTGTATGTACTGTATTGTCTTGTCGGTGCCTCAACACGAATGCAACAGAAAGAAGCTATAATAAGATATAATATTGCATTTTAAACGGAACGTTTCATGTATTCATGCAGTATTTCAAATATACAGCATTACCAATTGGATACGTTAATGTTTGATAAAACGTTTTTGCTCATCATGCAACCTATCCTCCTGAGTATGAAGTGACCAAGACAGAAGAGATTACTTTTGCTTGTTTGAGCTGTGATGCTAATGAAAGGCTTCTTTATTTAGCAAACGAGACATTACAAATAGATGTTTAGTCTCAGTGGTTGTTCAGCGCAGACCACTTCAGGCCCTGCGTGGACATCACAGAGACGTTTGGTTTGGACGACTGTTTTCTTATGTCTGGTTGTAGCAAACAACCAGAATGCTCTCATTTTTTACAATATTAATTGTTATTCTCATATTGTAAAAAAATCTTTATCACAGCAAACTGCACACCGAGCGATACCGAGACATACCAAGAAATATAATTTTTATTATTTTTTGTTTTACTTTTTCTTTTTTTTTCATTATATTTCACATCATAACGTACTTTTTATTAAATTTTGGGTGAGATTTCCAGCTCAGCTGGGCCAATTAATACCCAAAATGGAAAAAAGCAACAAAAAAAGCGAGAGACTGTCTTAACAGGGGCTGTACTTAAGTAAATTTGTCAGATAAAATGGGATGAAAACATTGTGTATGTGCCAGATGAGCTGACAAGCATCAAAGAATGTCTTTGTAGATAGTATAATTGTTTAACTAGTTGCTGAAAACTATACCCTAATGGATAAAAAAAAGAAACTGATTTGTGGGGCTTTAAGCCTTGTAATAATAGCTCCCTTCTTCCCCCGTTTCCCTAATGTGGTCTTATCTAGCTTGTAGTGCTTGATGGTGAGACACTGTTAGATCATGGAGGGAAATAGAGAACATGCATGCCATGTCGTCAAGTCAGATAAGAGACTACTCTGAGTGTATGTCTATGTTTAAGTGCACGTCTGTGTATGTGTATGTGTATGCGTTTGCGTGTTTGGCGTATAAGAGTCTGGGTCTCTGATTGCCTTTGCCAGGCTTCCCACATTAAAGTGGCCTCTGCCTCGGGGAAGAGATTCCTGACTACATGGCAAAATGCACAGGGGTGGGGAATACAGCAAGAAAAAGATATGGGAGAAGGGAGTAAAGTGGGAGTATAGGGACATTTAGGTGAAAAGGAGCTGCCAAAACAACTCCCAGGCTTCTTCTGGCCCGTGTCCAACTGTCCGATGCACACTTGTTCATTCTTTCCCTATTTTTTCTTACAAACACTCATATGCTATGGCCTCCTCTCCACCACATGTTTCTAAGTGTGGACCGCACAGGGGGTACGCCCCCCCATCCCCTCTGGCCCCATATCCCGTCCCTCTCTTCCCCCTCTCAGCTTTAATTGAGAAGACAAATGGATCTTTCAGAGCCCACTACTATACCACCATACATCAGTCGTGACAATGTTAGCTTTACAACGGTGGGCTCGCCGTGAGCCGAACCATATGTTTGGCCCACACCGCGCGCGCCAGCAAACACCTCAATCCCATTCTAATAGTGCCCCAGTAATTGTCTGTTGTTTTAATATTAAAGGTAATTTAGGCCCTAATGGAATTCATTCAGCCCCGTGCATCAGCCCAGCCCAGACGGCACTGTGCAGAGACAGCTTTCTCCGTGCCAGACTTCCAAAAATAAAGCCTTTTATCTTCTGAGAAATAAAAAAAGGACAAAACATGCGACAGAAATATGCCATCCTCCTTTTCCTTCCAGCTTTTGTTCCGCTTGTTTCAGTAACAGTGTTCTGGATTTCCCATCACTCCTTTTTCTGTCGGCTTTCCTTTCTTTTTTTTTAAATTTCCATTATCAAATCGGTGTCTACCGTTTTCTAAATTTGGCAGTACTTATGCTATGTCTGCTAAGACACCACTTAACCCTGTAGGTAATCAGTGAGTCTGTGAATCACATAAACGTGTAACATCCTTTAGCATCATAAAAAGTCAGTGGTCTCACAAAAGAGTCGAATCCAATTTCCTGCACAAGTTAAGTGAGATATAATAGTCCCACACTGAGATAGAGGCGTGTCTGCAGGTTGTAACGGATGATTGCATTTTGAAGTGGAGGTAATGTGAAATAACTTGTAATTATTCCATTATTCATGAAGAAATACAATAAATTCTTGTTTACATGTCTATGATGTGTTTATTACATCAAGCTTCAAGACTTTGACCATGCATTGCTGCTTCGTTAAGTCTGCGGAGCCCAACCTACGGTCTAAGAAAAGAAACGCTTGAACAGTCAATGTAAAAGCTTTGAAGAACCAGTCCTGATTATGACGTATATTTACAGTTGCTTGCTAAATGATTTTTGTCTTACCGCCTCTTGAAAGACACACCTCAAACAAACTTTAAGTTCTTCTGTATTGGTCATCTAAAAAAAACAAAACCAGCACAAGTGATATGACAGGTCGGACACAGAAAGTGGAGCAACATTAAACTACTCGGTGTTGGTTGGAGGAAAAGAGTCATTTATTCTTTGAAAGATAAAATCCACTCAAACATTGACATCAATAGAGACCATGGCTGGAGGATTTAACAAAGACAAAAACAGACTATAAAGCAAACAGTTTTACATTCAGCCTAACCTTTCTATGTGAGGTTATTACCTCAGAGCTTGGCAGAGTTTCAACGTGGACCAAAGTGTGATTTTGTAACCATGAGGTCGACTGATACACAACCCAGCTCAGTCACAGCAGGACACAGTTAAGGTGGAAAACTGCTCAGATCAAATCACGCCTGCAAAACCGACGACAAGTGAACGTCTCTGAAGTGCTGGCTAAGCTCAGGAAGTGATGGGACCCGGATGAAGAGTGGTCCTGACTGAGATGGAGGAGTCAGGAACGTGCAACTGCTCCTACAGAACCACACCGGCAAACCAGGGAACCAGCTACCTGCAAACACTACGTATAAGACAGAGACCGGCGGGCAGAGCGGTCGGAGTGTTCAGACGTTTTGTGGCTTGTACAGGAATGTCTCGTTGAAGGAATCCATCAGAATCTGTGTTTATGTTCACATCATCTCCTGAAATTATTACACCCCAACGACAAGAACTTGAAGTAACTCTCCTCACTTTCCACTTTATTGAACTTGAGCCTAGAGATAGTTTAGATATAAGTGTGTCATCTGTTACAACATGAATGAAACTTGATCTTTAATAAATATATTGTAAGTGATATTATAAATAACACTTTCATTTTAACTCATACTTGAACAAATGGTTCAAAAATTGGTTTGAAATTAGTTTAAACAGAACTCTCTGTTTCCACCGCATTGTAAAAGTTCATGTTAATCGGTTAAATGTGAATTTTTTAAAGAAAATCTGCAAATGCAGACCTGATAATCATGATAAAAAGAGATGTGTCTCTTCCCCCTCTCCTTTTCTCTTTAATTTAATCCCCAGAGTTTTCTTTTCATTCAGTTCACGTGTAATAGATGTGGTCTTCTTCACTTATTTGCCGTCGATTTTCCCTAACTTTTCAGCTTCTCCTCTCAGTCTTTATGTGTTTAGCCCAGCACAGGAAGCCAGCATGGTACCCTGGGATTATCTGAGGCTGCGTGATCATGATTGCTCCTCTTTCTCGTCCCTGCTCTCATGGTTTTTCATGCTTTTGTATTCAGCATGCCTATCCTCTGACTGGACTTGCTCTCATCTGGGGCCAAAAACACCAAAATAACAATCTTTCCCCTCACTCATCTCATCAGTCTTACACTTTGGCCTGTTTTCCACCGTCCTACCGCAACCGACATGTGACACAGATCTCTCAGACAGCGTTTCTCATGGTTTCTGTCACCACGACCCCACGGCATGCTGCTTTTTATCGCGTCATTCTGAGCATGTAAAGAGGCGAAAGAGGCGTGGGCAGTGGGATTCTGTTTTATGACAGTCAGCTCTTCTCCGCTCTGTTCTCCCCCCTCGCTGTTTCTACTTTTTCTCTCCGTCTCTCTTGTTCCCAGCAGCATGTGAACGTTAGCCAGGGTTTTTATCAGAGGGCTTCCAGCAGAGATCCAGCAGGCCTTCCCAGGAGAGGAGGCAACAGGAAGTTGTAGGATGATAAAATTGGGCCATTACTGGGCCAGCGCAGGACCCTGGGGTTCATTACCCCCCCACCCCACCCCACCCGCGGCCTTACTCTGAGACTGTGACACCAGTAAGCTCTATACACACCTCAATCTATAGGATGGATACAGTAAAAGTCATCAAGTAAATCTAAGATGGTTGATTCAGTAATGCTCTGACCTATTGGAAAGACCATAATTGCGTAAAAAGGGCACTTTTGCACAAAAAAATGTGAAAAACATAAACATATCCAACAAAAAAATCATCACACTAAAAGAAACCGCAATCAAATCTAACACAAGTAAGACGATAATTTGAAGTTCCTCAGCACTGAGCTATTACTCAGCACTCCATAAAGCCATTAGAGCGAGTGCAAGGAGGACATAAGAATAAAAACAGCTGCCTCTGGGGTGACGTCACAGCCTTTTACGCCACTGATGCAGCTCCCAAAAATAGCACATATAAAAAAAAGAAAAAGGCATGGAGCTGCTGCTCTTGAATAGTAGTGTTGGGGGGCTGGGAATTAATTGGCATATGATGTTCTTGTAGATGCGATGACAGCTGATACAGAGAGCAGCTGGAAGAGGCGGAAACACCAGAGCTCAACACCAAGAAGCCCACAAAGAGAAGCACAGAAACCATGAGTTGAGAAACAGCACAGACTGACACGTTCAACCTGTTTTTCAGTATGTGAAAAGTTCCAGATTCAATCTTGTGCGAATTTAGACTTTTGGTATTATCAGATTACTGACATTATTAACTAGACTTTTTAAAGGTAATATAATCCATGTACAACCACTTCAAAGGTTCAATAAGAAGCACATCATGTCTTGCTAATTTAATCTGCAAAGACCAGCGTAGTTGTCCATATACACGAACGGTGTTTGTGCTAAGTAAAGCTGGTGGCAAAAGACCTTTATTTATTGTAAGAAGAAAGAATGAAAGAAAGAAAACAAGCAAAGAACCAGCTAAGACATCAGTTGAATATATTGTGACTCAGTCATCCAAAACCATAGATAACATTAGTAAATGAGTAGATTTATTTTTTCAATAAATAAAGGCTGAAGAAAAAGACAAAGATATTTGCAATATATATTTTTCTTTATGTCAAACCATGCATAACATTTTTTAACAAGCACAGACTGTTTAGTAGATTATGATAACAGTCTGTCCAGAAGTTATAAAACAAGACATGGAACTGGGCTAAATCTTTGCCGAAGAGGATTTATTCCTCCATTGTGATGAACATGTCGTTTAGTTTAAATACAAATATCTGCTACTGAAAATCTAAATTAGTGCACCTGATCTGCAGCTTTTAAAACTGTTCAAACCGACAGAGCTGAACTTCTTCATGGCTGTACGTAGACCTGACAAAGTTAAGCGTTGGTAAGCGTGTACATAGTTGTGTTTTATAAATACTTTTGTTTGGGTCAGAAAGTCAGAACGAGGGAGCGTTCACCGAACCATCTTCTGTTAATAGGTCTATAAAACGTGTCTGGTTGGTACGACATTCCTTTGCCAATCCACAGAGAGCAGCCAAAAGACCCTGGTGCTCCTGGGACCCCCCACCCCCGCACATCCTCCCTCCCTCCCTTCCAACCAGCCAATAACCCCGGCCAGTTTCCTTATCAGCGCACCACTCAATTACTCCGCAGTGCAGAGGTCATTAAAGCCTCAGATGAGCAGCCTGGAGGTTACACCGGGCTGGACCGGGAGGAGGCAGGGGCCACTGACGCCCTTTTAACCCCCTCGGAGATAAAGAATGAAGGGGTGGGATGTATTATTTCATAGGTTCAGAGTGTGTTAGCCACTGTTGACTGAGGCACTTTTTTTTTTCTTTAATGTGTGATGTGTTATAACGGTCTGCTTACAGACGTTTTCAGATCCACTCCTGAAAATCCCAACCCAGCTTACTTTTTTATATTTAATAATGTTTGGTTACGGATTTGGTTGAACCTTGATGTGATGTTTGTCCTCTTCTCCAACTCCTCCAGCCAATGGCAGGAAAAAGTTCCCAACTGAAGCCTGACTGACAGGCATCAGGTCCAGTGTCAGCTGTCTTGTTTTTATACTTTAAGTATGTGATACGACGGAGTATTAGGGCCAAACTAAGACAAAAAAAAATTGGAAATTACGAGAATAAACTCATAATATTATGAGAATAAAGTCGTAAAATTACGAGAATAAAGTCGTAATATTATGAGAATAAAGTCATAATATTACGAGAATAAAGTCGTAATATTATGAGAATAAAGTCGTAATATTATGAGAATAAAGTCGTAAAATTCCAAGAATAAAGTCGTAAAATTCCGAGAATAAAGTTGTGACATTACGAGAATAAAGTCGTAATGAATAAAGTGGTAATTTATGAGAATAAAGTCATAATATTATGAAAATAAAGTGGTAATTTATGAGAACTCCTAACAGGAAGAGCAGTCTTCTCCCTGTGTTAAAATGAAGAATATTGAGCATCTTGTGAAGTTATATTTATATATTTATAATATATTACTACTTTATTCTCGTAATATTACGACTTTATTCTCGTAATATTATGACTTTATTCTAATAATTTTACGACTTTATTCTCATTACATTATGACTTTATTCTCGTAATTTCCTTTTTTTGTTTTTTTGTTTGGCCCTAATACTCCGTCGTAGTTTTTCAAATCAAGGGTCTAAAATACATGAGCAAAGGCATCTGATGATATGTGGTCACAGTAAGTAATCCGGTCCCACAAAACCCCCCAACATTTACAAGATTTCATAATCAAGACTCCCGTTCACAATGAAGAATTGAATTTACACATACATTATCTGTACATGTTTGTTGTTTTTTTTTTTCAAACTGAATATTTAATAGAACGTATTGATGGGGGTACTTCCGCCGGGCTTTTGTCAACAGAGATGGAGTGAAGCTGGGACTGAGCCTTGAATGAATGTGACTGCTGTGAATGGAGGAGAGAGGACAGCACAGAGAGCTCCCATCTTCTGTCATAATTGTAAGACGTTTCCCTCCTTTTATGGCAGCAGCAATCATGTTCTGCTTTCTTAAACAGTGCAACCACACAGCCATGCTTTAGGTTTACACAGACGATCTCGGGGTATTTGTTACGATTTGAAATTCTCCCATTTTTATCATGACGGATTCACACGCACAAAACATTTGATGCTTTTTTAATGAGCATCTGCAGTTGAAAAGGGAAATAAAAGTCAAGTCTGTTTCCTTCAACCCTCATAATAATGTATATCTTTGCACTCAGCTGAGCCGTAGCGTCTTCATCTTACTGTCTGTCAGCGGCAGCACCTCGAGCACGGCCACTCTGTCATGGTATCTGTCATCCACTGGCATGAAGTTATCTCTCTGTCAGCACCCGCCTGCTTCACGTGAGCTATCACGGTCTTCGTGATGAGGTCTCCTCACCTGTCCATCCATCACAGCCAACACTCTCAGTGGCATCACCGGCTGGCTGCATGTTTGTCAGTAATTAGAAGGGAGGTGTTGAAAGTGAAACCATCTGTGTGCAAGCAGAACTCAGCAGTGAGTCCGATGACACGGGCTGGACAGTGAATTGATGACTGTGAGTGAGTTAAGGCTCTTCAATATGTCTATGTCTGTAAGTCACTGTATCATATGAACATTGTACAGAATGAATGCTACCATTAATTAATGATGAATAGGAAAAGACATGAAGCAAGTGGTCAGCTAAAGCTTGAAGGACTCGACTTGAGGACGCTGCACTGTTGCATGCAAGGTTGCACCACAAGCCCTTCAGTTGTAGGGTGGTCTCTGCAGTCACTCCACCGCTCTGCCAGTTTGAATGCTCTTAATAGAGCGAGATTTAAGAAAGACTTTTTAGATTTGTGTACATGTGCATGCCTACTTGTGGGTCACATGTGGATGTGTGCAGAAATCTGACTGAATCAATGTTCTCCCCACTGTCTTCTTCTTCATGTGTGTTCCACGTGTTGCAGCCACATTTCAGCAAATATTTATACCGCGTGTAAAACACTCTTGATCTCTCTCCCCTGTTTACTCTCCTGTTCTTTCTCTTCGCTGACTCTCACTCTGACCCTTTTTCATCACAACCGAGAGTGACAGGAGGGAGGGGACACAAAGTTAAGGGGGCAGAATAAGACCAAGTGAACGTGGAGCGAGGTCAGGGCTGGAGAAAAAAGCACGGGGAGAACCCCTATGTGGAAGAGAGAAGCGAGTGTTCGGAGTGATGGATGACTTGTCATCTGACAGAAATCAAAAGCTCGCAAAAGCACATAGACCAGTCGTGCAAGGAGGCCCATTGGGCTAATTGTGGAGTAATTTGACATCTGTTGACATCTGAAAATGTGTTAACTACTATTGAGAGACACGGAGACAGAGAGGTTGGGTGGGTAGGTTGCGGGGCGGGGGTGGGTGGGTTGTAATGATCCTTGCTTGATTTCTAAATGAAGCACATGCCGCGGACCAAGCAGGGCGCACACGCCTCTGAAAATGAGGACAAAAACATCCAGATCCAGTTACAGGACCGAGTACTGCATTTGTGGCCTTTGTCATCAGCTCAGCTGCATTTAAACGCGGCATGATCAATGGGGTTAGTACGATGACATCCAACCTGAAACATGAAGTAATGAAAGTAATGTGTTGCTGAAAAGAATGAGCTTTGTTGCTGGGTGGCCCGCTGGACCCTCACACGCGCACGCACGCACGCACGCACGCACGCACGCACGCACGCACGCACGCACGCACGCACGCACGCACGCACGCACGCACGCACACACACACACACGCCAATGCCTCTTCCTCATCTCTGTTCATTTACTTATGTTTATTACTTCACAGTCTTTTTGTCCATCATCTAAAACCATAAGAATTAGTAAAACATTTTTTTTAGGATTACTATAGTTGCTGTTGTAAGTATCAGCAGCTGTGTGGCATGGAAAGAAACACATCAAGCATTTTATAGATACCTGTCATCAGATATATGGAAGATTTCTATTAAACTAACTGTTAAATTATTAAAATCACAATAAAAAAAAACTACTTTCACGACTGCATTACAAAGAATTATTCATGGGTTATTTTTCAATAACTGGCATTTCAAAACTGCTAACGGGGTGCTAACACGTCTCCAGCTGTGAGGAGTCCTTCAACTTTACCTTCACATTCCTTTCAGTGTAAAGGCGGCTGTTCTCCGCTTATGGAGGGGAAACAGAGCTGGTAGCCAGATTCCTCTGCAGTATTTTGGCAAAAGCCATGGAAGAGGCCTTAGGGTTATTACTGAGGCTGGCACGAGAGGTTGAAGGATATCTGCTAACACTCTGCTATTATTCAGCAAGAATGAACACAGCGATTGCCTGACTGTAATCACAGCGGTAGTTTTATTCACTTTTAAATGGCAGCTGTCAAAATAGTTCTTTTAGCACAAAATAGTCAGGCCGCTTACGCATGTTCCAGCTCTTTGCCAGTAAATGAATTGCTGCGCATTGTGTGCTCCGGGCATTTGCGCGCTCCCTCACACCCTGCACACGACCTTGTAACAGATCTGTCAGAACGGCTTTGCTCGTTTCTGTGCAAACTCATGTTGAACAGCTGACTCAAGTGAAGCAGCGCACAGGAACTCAAGACAAACAAGAGAAAATCTGAGCGAAAGGGATGCTGCGGGCAGATGAGGGCAAAATGGAAAAGATGATATGAGGCACAGCAGAGGGACGAGGAGGGGGAAAAAAAAAAAAAAACGAAGAAAAGCTGTCCTCTCTGTGCACCAGTGCATGACATCACAACCCTTCCAACTTCCATTAAGGCCTAATAAATGGTGGGCTAACGAGGCCGACTGGGTGGGAAATATGGGAGGAGGGAATACGGGGTGGGGTGCCCTGCCATCCCAAGTCTCTGTCAACCCCTTCAAGAACACTTGAAGGAGGGGGCAAAGTGGAGAGGGGGTCTGTAGCAAGGCAAGGGTGGAAGGAGTTTAAAAAAAAAGAAAAATTCTCGGCCCATTAGAGAAATCAGGCCGGGACTCTAAAAACACCCTGAGAGCAGAGCGGCCGAGTGGCCCTGGTGTAAACATACAGTGGGTGGTAGCCCCCGAGCGCTCTGACAGCCAACAGCGGCCATGATGGATCTATGGAGTTATCTCATTTTCCAATGTTTTAATTAGAGGCCAGGCTGTGAGCCTCGGCAGCTGGCTCTGCTGTACTGACTCTTGCGGCCTGACAGAGAAAAATGTTCACTAATACTGCCGCCAAGTTCAGCCTGAAAGAGGAAAAAAAATTAAGGAGTAAAAAGAACTTTTGGGGTCAGTGGTTATGTTTACTGTGCAAGTTGTGATTTAATCAATAATATTGTCTAATATTCAGAATTCATTTCCGTGCATTTTTAATAGTGTGCTTTGAATTCCTACCTCAATTTAAATAATAGAGAGCCATGCACAAAATATAGATGAGAAAATAAAATACCCATATTTACAGCTAATTAGAGCCATGCATCTTCTATGACAATGATAGGATGAGTTTAGGTATCAGGTATCCGTCCACAAAATGGTCTGGCGTGCAACTCATTGTGCACCATATTATTAGGTGGCACTCTCAAGCCTGTAATCCAGCAGGGCACTGCACTGTTGGTGAAGGACAAGATGAGAGACAAAAGACAACAAAAAAAAATAAAAAGAAACTGGAGCGAGCTCACACAATAATACAAATGCAGACGGGAAGTTTTTATGTGCACGTGTGCAATTAAAGATAAACTGACCGACACAAAGCAGGTTTGGTGAATTTAAATAGTTTTAATGGTTTTCACTTAACCTTCAGAAATATAATTTATTGTATTTTCCACATGTAGATGAAATGTCTCAAAAACAGTTCTGTAATTTCAGGATCTTTTGCTGCTTCAGCAATCAGGTTTTTCTACAGTTGTTCTGTCATTTTAAGATTTAATTTAAGGTTTACATGGATACAGAGAATTAAAGGCTGAGTGGAAAGAGACTTTGACTGTGATCCTTTTTTTTTTTTTGCTTTTTATGTTTAAAATCTGTTTGTACCCAGCTGAAAATGTTATAAATTAAACAATCAAAATATAGATTTAATTCATTTTAAAAACTGTAACCTTAAATTTTAATTTGAAGTTAATGATCCATGTATCTGTTCTGTGTCTGAAAGTATTACCATTTGATAAACCTTTCCAAGTTAACAAAAAGATTAGTTTTATTGTAATAATAATAATTTCTCTCTGGATCTCTACACATTAATGCAACAGCTGTTTCATGTATATTTCAGTCAGGCATGAAAATCCTAATTTAGACATACAGACAATTAAAAGAAGCGGTAATGAATATTCTTTTTAAAAAAGGAAAGTTTTTCCTCTAATTAGAGCATGAACAGAGGATTTGTCACAATGAAATGTGTACAGGTATGACAAGGCTTTATATGTAGGATATGCATTGCCCTCCTATCCTTGAGGAGGAATAGAAAGAATCTGCAAACACCACTGCTGCTTTACAGCTCGGTGGAAATGAGGAAAATAACATCATATCACTGTTTACTCTCGGCCCCTGGCTTTGCTGTGCCATTCACCATTTCCCCTGTTTAGGCTATGTCTTATTATAAGACAAAGGAAAAATTGAAATTCACCCCCATAATAGCATTTTAGATTTACTTTGTCGAATATTGCAGTGCCTTGCACTAAGAAAAGGAAGGTTATTGTAAATGTGAGTTTATAGAAGGAAAACATTTCACAAAAGAGTACAGCACTGGCTACATCAAATATAACAATATAACATCAGATAATTCCAGATACAGGCAAGCATGTACAGACACAAGTAAGATTAACCAGTGTGTTGTCATGCCACAATTACATTGTTTTTCAGATGCCTAAATCAACTACGATGCACTGTAAAAAGTTTAACGACGTAATTGTGCGGTTTCAAGTTGCTCGCCTAAGGTAAGGCAGAGTTAAATGTTAAAAGTGGGTTCATTGAAATAATGCTGCACTGAGCAGGATGCTCAGTTAACATCTAGCATTAACCATCATCACCACCTGCAAGAACCACTACTGCAAGCTAAAAATGATAATAATAAAAATATGTGCAGTGACAAACACTAATCAGGGCTCCAATGTTCCATTAAATCTGAATCTGGAAACTGTATTGATCGTAATTGACAGAAGGAACATTAGATTAAAGTCCGGACGCCATCAGCTCAGTAGTGCAGCTGCACAATATAGTGATAACTCAATGAGGTCAGTGATAATCACATACAACTGTTAGCCCATTTATTGTTTTAAGATATATGGTATTTCAGAGTGGTAGAAAGTGATGGCGTTAGTGACATGATGCTGTACCTGCGACTGAGCTGTGGTGAAACGTACCAACTAGATGGTGTTTCTTTGACAATTGTGGGCCAGTCTTGTAGCTCAAAGTAAAGAATGAAGCGAAACAAGGACTATGAAAAAGTACACTTTGCTAAAAAAAGAAAAAAGGAATGTGAAAACATGCTTACAAGTGCTCACATGTAACCTCACCGGTTGTATTATCTGTCCTAACCTCTACCACACGCTGAACTTTTCTTTTGGCACCAATCACAAACTTGTGTCTTGTTCGCTGGAGCGTGGCTTTCTCTCCAGTCCAGGTCAATGTAATCTCCATCAAACTGTGCCGGTTTCTTCATTTCTGTCTCCTCCTCTAGCTCCTCCTCCTGCCCTCTGCCTGTTTAAAATGAACAGCTGCCTCTATAGTAAGATGGCAGGGTGTTATGACAGCACGCTACTGTTAACTGTGTTTGGTTTGGGAGGACACGGGAACACACACATACTGACAGTCTGTAAAACACATCCAGACACAAGGACAGTGACATCTTCATCTTCTAAACTGGCACACACCAAACACACGTACACAGGTCCACACATATGCACGCGTGTCTATCTGGCATCAGCTTTCCCAGATGGAGTTTGCCCCCCCCCCCTTCCTTGCATGAAGCCATATTTTGACTGTTTATTCACAATTCTTCCATATCTGGCCAGTGTTAAGTCTACTCTGCTCCACGAATACATTCAGAAACATGATTAAAGTGGGAGTACAGTGTGTGCTGCATGTGCCAGTGGAGTATCACTGCAGTGGAGTGTGTGTGTGCGTGCCTTGGGTCAAGGCAGGAGGACTTTCACAAGCGCTGGTCAAGTGCAAACATGTCCGTGAGGCCACTAACTGGAGAACTCTTTGACCTGCGCAGGTGGGTGCCGTTCTCCGAAGTGCATCCTGCCTCCTCGAGACATTTGTTTGTACACATGATGAGTTAGTGTTCGCTGCAGCAGGATGTTTGGGACCTGAGCATTTGTGAGTAGTGCACATGAGTGCGTGGGCTGTTGATGTGTGTATGCATTTGCACCCAGACGTTTACCGGCAGAGTTTGCAATGCCTTTAAAAGTCGTGCTAACCCTCTGAATTAAAGGCTTCCATTGAGAATAGGGAATCTGTCATTGTCTGAAATTACCTCCTTTGGTCATTTAATATGCAGTAAACTATAGTCGCTGCTGAGAAGGGGGCATAAACACAATTAAATCTTAGAGGTTGAGGAAAAATGAAATGGTCGACAGTGCGGAGCTTCATTGCACTATTGTCTTCCACTTCTACACATTCACTTTTTCCACATTTAGCAGTGGCCGCTTTGATGCATGCAGAAAGAATGCAGGGTGAGTAATCACAGGGGGAGCAGGAGGAGGATGGAGAGGTGGATTACACTGATGAACTAAGAGGTGATGGAGACGATTAAAGAGGCCACAGAGTGAGAAAAGATGGACATTAAAAAAAGGAAAGAAAGGGAGGATAGAAACCTAGATCAGGAGGGGAAAAAAGAATGTAACAGGGACCTCCCTGGTTGTCGTTACGCTGTGTGCGATCATTTGGGTTGATTTGGATTAATGCTTTAATTGGGAAATGCACACAGACCGTTAACATCTGTATCCCATAGTAGTGGAGTGGCCGCCAAGACAAACCAGTGCTGCGTCAGAGTGACAGATCCTCCCAGTAACAAGAGTATTCAAGCAGGGGTTTGATAGCAAAATAGCCCAGGTTCTGGACTTTTGGACCCCAGGTGACTAAAGCTGCACTGCCAGCCCAAAGATGTCATCACCATCCACAAAGAAGCTCTCTGAAGCAAAGAACTGGAGAATTGCATGATGAAATTATTACATTTCTAAATATTTCCATGATGCCCATCATTGCCCATAAGTGCATACAAAACAAAACAAATCCCATTGTTTTATCAATTTTGGCAAAAAGACTCATGGAGGTGCAGGAAAGAAAGTAAATAGAATTTTAAAAGAACTTGTTTACCTCATATTAAATACTATACTATACAAGATAGCTACATCAATCTATCTGACTGTTAAAACACTCCTGATATCTTTATTTGGAGTGAAATCTGTCTCTAAAGCATCATTGTAAGTACAAACTTGATGCACGCATGACAAGGAATTAAGACACAATAATATAAATTAAGCTTTCAGTACTGGATGTCTAACTTTTCTCTGGCGTTTCTCTTCTGCTGGCCATGCAGGTATTTGTGACAAAACACAGCAGTCAAATTTGAGCTGAACCTCCTGAAATGTACAAGATTACCAACTAACACATATAACAGGGTTTTTTTCTTCACTAAGTACATCAGTTTTGCACTAAATGACTATGCATTAGTTGTTGGTTTTATCTATACGAGTTTCGATTGCCAGCATACAGTAGTTAAACATGGCATGATGGATCCATTTTGCCAGACTGTACGGCAGCTTCAAGCTCATGCCGTACGGCCGTATATCCACTACACCATGAGATACTTCACATGCAGAAGCACCGCTTCATCTTTTCTTGTGTACATCAAAAATTCAGATTACAGCCATCTGAGATTTCTTTAAACTTTGCTATTTTGTTGTAATTTATAAAGTAACAATCCCTAGCACACAAAAGTACCTCGGCTCTCACCCTTTGCTACCTTCCTCCGTGGTTTTTAATGCAGGAGGAAGTTTTTGCCTGGGTTCCCTCCGGGTACTCCGTCTTCCTCCCACAGTCCAAAAACATTAGGTGATGATTCTAAATTGCCCGTAGAAATGGGTGGGTGGATGGATGGATGGATGGATGGATGGATGGATGGATGGATGGATGGATGGATGGATGGATGGATGGATGGATGGATGGATGGATGGATGGATGGATGGATGGATGGATGGATGGATGGATGGATGGATGGATGGATGGATGGATGGATGGATGGATGGATGGATGGATGGATGGAGTTTTTGCATAATCCATTCTGATATAAAATGTATTTATATAGCATTTTTCACAGCGAACGCTCACAAAGTGTTTCAGATAACAACACAAAAGTTAAAAACATAAAACAGATACACAAAGAAAATATAAACCATAAAAGCACAAAACCAAGACAATACCAACAGACAGAAACAGATAGAAAATCACTATGACCCCTTACTAAAAGCCTGCTTGTACAGGTATGTTTTAAGATGTTTTTTTTTAAATGTCCACAGTAGCTTAGTTCTTTTTGCACAACCCATTTTTAAGCTCTCCATTACGCAATATCTCATCCCACAACTATAGACCGTTTCCATTGTATCTGTTTTGTCAAAGGTTCTTTAAGGATTGGTGAACAATCAACTGAAAGACTTCCTGAACACAGATAACATTCTTTCTTTTTTTTTGTCTGCACACATATTAATGGTTAATACCATGCTGGTAAGAACCTAAGGCATACAGTATATATGTGCACTGTTAATATACAATAAATTTTTATTAATATGTCACATATATTTATCTTATTAATATATATATATATATATATATATATATATATATATATATATATATATATATATATATATATATATATATATATATATATATATATATATATATATATATATATATATATATATATATATATATATTTATATATACATACATACATACATATATATATATATATATATATATATATATATATATATATATATATATATATATATATATACACATATATACGCATACATACGCATACACATACATACACATACAAACCCAGTTGTTTTTTTTGTTTTTTGTTTTTTGGGGGGGAAGGGGGAGGGGAGGTCCCGTGTCCTGCTAATCCAGGACACGGGAACACATGGAGGCGCATGTCGAGCACTGGAAATCTGTAAAAAAAAAAGAACAGAACACACACGAAGCAGGCACAGAACCGGCAGAAACACGAGCAGCAACCGTCCCAGGTCCCGAGACCCAATCACAACTAAGCTACGATTAACTAACCCCCAAAACTACAGATGCAGGTGAATGGGCCGGTGTATATGTCTATGTGTGTGTGATAACATTCTTTCTTCATATCTTCATATCAGTTTGGCATTAGGAAACAACACTGCACCATTACAGTGCAGTACAGCATCATTAAATCCATCCATCCATTATCTATACCCGCTTTATCCTTTGCAGGGTCACGGGCCTATCCCAGCAGGGGTTACACCCTGGACAGGTCGCTAGTCTATCGCCGGGCCACATATACAGACAAACAACCAGACACACTCACACTCACACCTAGGGGCAATTTAGAATAATCAATTAACCTAGCATGCATGTTTTTGGACTGTGGGAGGAAACCGGAGCACAGGGAGAACATGCAAACTCCACACAGAAAGACCCTGCTGGGCCTGGGAGTCGAACCGGTGACCTTCTTGCTGTGAGGCAACAGTGCTAACCACTAAGCCACCATGCTGCCCATCATCAATCAATTTAAAAAAAATTAGTACTGCTCTTTTTATTGATCTTTCAAATGCCTTCAACACTGCTAATCATTGCATCCTAACGCAAAGGCCCATAAATGTTGGGGCTGGTTTGAAAATGATCTTGATGGTATGATGGTAGTCTATCTAGCGTTTTAGATGTTACATCAGCCGTTCCACAATGTTCTGTATTGGGTCCACTTTTATTTATTATTTATGTCAACAACCTGGGTCAAACTATTTCAAATACACCATTTCATTTCTATGCAGATGATACTTGGTTTATTGTTGTGGTGCTACCCTTATTCAAGCTGTCACAAACTTGCAGTCCTGACTGCTTGATTTTAAATTAGTGCTGAATGACACCAAAACTAAAGCTATGATGTTTTTTTTTATTTTTAAATGAGGGAAATTGACTCTCCTCCTAACATTAAAACCCTGCAGGGCAGCTATATTTAGCTTGTGGCTCAATACAAGTATTTACGTATTTTAATTGATAAATTAAATTGATAATTGATTGTTTAACTTTCAAGTTACATATTGAAAACCTTGTTAAGAAACTTACTGTAAGCTTAAACTGGGCTTTTATTATAGGAATAAATCCTGTTTCTCCTATCTTGCTGGAAAAAAGCTATTCAAAGTTATTTTCCTCCCTTTGATTGACTGTGGTGACCTGTTGTGTATGCATACCTCTGTTCAGTCCTCATGCTCTCTGGACACTGTACCTATGCCTCAAGGTTTGTGACCAGCTGCAAAGCCCTCACTCACCACAGCACCCTTTATGCCAGAGTTCAGTGGCCATCCCTGTATAAGTCTATACGTAGACTTTCACATTGGAATTATTTTATCTATAAATCCATTCTCTGTTTGCTTATCTCTTTGTAAACTTTGATTATATTTCATTAAAGTTGAGTAACTGTTTTCTGTGCTCCATTTCGTTTTACTGACAGTCCACAAAACTCACACTGAACTTGGCAAAAAGGCTTTTAAATTCTCTGCCCCTGAGGCCTGGAACAGCTTACAAACTGACTTAAAACTGCAGGAGCTGGTCGCAGTTAAAACTTTTAAAAGTGTCTTAACAAACTTGGAGGCTGACTCAATAGGTGTCTGGAACTGCTTGTCCAGCTAACAATGCATTCATGTTTCTTTTGCCCTTTTAGAATTATGATATTTTATGTTTTATACTACATGCTTTATATTGTATATTCTTGAATGGTTGTTTTAATGGTTGTGATTATTGCCTGTAATGGAATCTGGGCTGCTGCTGTCTTGGCCAGGGCTCCCTTGAAAAAGAGATCTTCTAATCTCAATGGGACTTTCGTGATAAAATATAGGTTATAATAATAATGTGAGGGATTTGTCGCACATAGTAGATATTAGCCATGAGTCTTTTCGTGCTGGACAGTCTCGTATTCCAGTCACTAGTAGCCATATCCATATCCTTATTAAAAAAATAGGTTAAACCTGCATTACAGCAAACTGAGACTTAAAAAGGGTCTAAGCTGATGTTTGACAGTGCCAGAGTTCTGCCTGAATGAAGTATTATACTGTCAGGGTTAATGCATCTCACACAGAACCAGCTGCAACTTCCAAGGACCATGTTAGGAAAAATATGGTGCTTTAAAGCCATCTGTCCAGGTTGTGGATAAAAGTTTATCATCAGCGATGTCTGAATTAAGTATGTGCCTTTGAACAATTACACAACATGAAAAGCAATTTGGTGCTCCTTTCATGCTGCACAATAAGACATGACATTAACAAAATCTAGCCCGCCGCAGTGGTGTTATGGTGCAGTTTGCTGGTCCCTGGAGTCTCATGAGTTACAGAGACGAAGCAGTGAAGATGATTCTGTACTTTGTTTTGTAAATGCCATGTACAACATCAGCCCAGTACAGAGTAAATGAGTATAAAATCCATGAGCCCACACAATTTCTACAGACAATTGTGAGAAAGGGCTTTCGTTGCGACACGCTGTAGCAGCCAGACTGCCACAGAACAATGCAAGGCTACACACCCTGTCTATGTAACTCGGTGACCCGTGGGACCCCTGGACCCCAGAGTGCCTCTCTGACCCAGACTGGGTCCCTACTACACCAATCCAGCGTTGACCCCCATTCATTTGGACCCGACCCTTCTTATCAAGTCTGCCAGTTTTGGCTTGCAGACATGAAGCCCCCCCCCTCCCTCCTCACTCCACTCTGTCCCAGCCATACACATGTCAAATATTTCTAGCCTCCTTGTCGTGCATTCACACACATCTGAAACCTCATGCTGTGGGAAACTCCTGATGGACAAAGAAAAGAGCAAACTCACATGTAGAGGCAGGAGGCTGTGTCAAGTGTCAGGACATAAAGCCAAAAAATCAGACTTTGCGCAGGGTGATTAATACAGCCAAAAGCTCAGGCTTATAGGCCACAGAGTCCAGAAGGCACCCTCTCCAAGTTCACAGCAATAATGCTCACACAAATACTCACACGAGACATCCAAAACGGCTTTCGTGACTGCTTCCTGCGGTCACTTGTACAGTTTCACATTCAACCCCATTGCGTTTGATCATGCAAGCCTGCAACATACTCACATCACCATAGCTAATTAACATTGAATGGTGAGACGAGACACTTACATGCACACAAGCACACTTTGGTGAGTAAAGTTTATACCTCCCTGGCACAAAAAGCATGCTGCAATATGATTCCATATACTCATGTATGGATTAGCAGGGCTGTCTGTCAGTTACACACTTGCGTTTTGGTCGGGTACCACACACAGCAGAGGCTAAGCAGCAACATGCACAATCTCCCTGTGGAGGACAACACCTGAGCTCTGAGAAAAAGGGAGGTATGATTGGATATGAAAAGGAAAACAAACATGAAACATAAATGCTCCTTTATTCGGTGAATGGGACTAGTAACAGCTCATTAAACGGCAACACATTCTCATTCCCAACTCGTCCCAATACTGACACTTGCTCAAGAGCCCTTTGTGTCGGTTTCCAATGTACTGACTACTCTTTTACATTCAGTTAGTTGGCCCACGAAGAACTGCAGTAATTCCACTCTCAAGTAAGGGACTAATGTTAAGGCCAACCTTGAGACTGCTGTTTTTTGCTTCCTGCATTTATTCAACCTTCATTTTGAATTTGTTTGCTTTACTACTGTAACACTTTGTTACACAGTAAGAGTACGTGCTTAAGGCTAAAGGCTGATTTATGATTCTGCGTTAAACCTAAAAGCCTTCAATTTTTTCAAAAGCTGACCATGCACCTTATAATCCGGTGTCCCTTATATATGGATCAATATTGAGCCGCAACAGGTCTCGCAACTACGGTAAGCAGCAACCAGGCCTGGACTGGCCATTGGGAGAACAGGGAGTTTATTGTTAGACAGCTTTTCTCCACAAATTCAAGGTCAAGATCACAATAATCTTCCAATTTAGAACTAAAATATTAAAGAACTAACACAAATAAAATACACTTCAATTAGATACTTAGTTGTTTTTTTTTTTTGTCATTTATTTTCCCAAGCCACTCGGAGCCACAGTATAAGGATGAGAGAGCCGGATGCGGCTCTGGAGCTGCGGGTTGCCGACCCTTGGTCTAATGGATGCAGAACGTAACCCCAGCCTCTACTGTAGCGCCTTATAATGCGGTGCGCCTTATGTATGGAAAAAGTTTTAAAATACGTCATTCGTTGAATGTGCGCCTTATAATGCGGTGCGCCTTATAGTACGGAAAATACGGTACGTGTCGAGGCGACGCAGACCGAGAGGGCTGTGATTGGTTCGCTTAGTAGCAACGCATTTCCAGTTCGTGAAGCGGTAGTGAAATTTCAGCGCTCTTTTCTTCGTGTGTGATTTTTTTTGTTTTGTTTTTTGCACAATAGTTGTCCTTATCTCTTTGATTCACTGTGACCGGAAAAGCCAGAAGCTAAACAAAGTATCAACTAGCGCTCTGGGGGGGTATTGCACCGCGGCGAAATGGAGTGACGGAGAAGTCTGAAGGGCGTCACGGCAATGGCGTAAGCTCTGCGTTGGTTTAACGCGGAACCTTAATTCAGGCTTAAGGGGAAAAAAATATTGTTACAAATTAAATTAAAGAATGAAATACTTTTTTTTTTTTTTTTACCAAAATTTCCATTGTAATGTGTGCCACAACTATCCAGTTGCAGGTTACCAGCCTGGAGAAAATATACAGTATACTTCAGGAGTGCCTATTGCATTAAAGAAGTAATGCAGAGAGTCTTTAACCAAATGTCTGTAAAATAATAATGGGAGTGAGAAGAGTGTGTAGACTTTAGAAGGCAGATAACAATGACTACATTTCCAAGTTGCAATCTAATTTCAGGAAACTTTGTCTACTTTATTGTGAGTTCTCATCAAATGAACCAGTGAAAAAGAACATCTGACCACATGCCTTCAACATAACATAGTATTTTGTTTTGTTTCAGGGGCTTGAGGCTTTGGACTTTTGGAAAATAAGGTACTGCATTGGATGAAAACATGTGCTAGTACAAGCCTCCCAGATTTGACATCATTAGCTCCTCTGAGTGGAATGCTTTCACAATGAGAAACTCAAATCATTTACTTCAGCAGTGTGTAGCTGTGTTGCTCAGAGCCAGCGATATGACACATGCAGCAGTTGGCACTGTCTGATTAGCTCCATCATTAGCTTAATGACGCTGTTCCCGCCAGTCTGTGATGGATTAACGTGGAGGGAATGATGAAAAGACCGTGCAGATGTAAGAGGCTATCTCTGTTTTTGAGTCTCCGTGAGGCTGCCCAGTCATGGTGACCCCTCATCATTCACCAGCACAAAAACAAAAAGATCAGGCAGGCTTCAGGGAGGATAAACAAGGGGTGGGCCAAATTACGGGTGCTAAAATGTGGCAGAGAAAGGTGGTTTTTCTGTGCGTATTTACAGCCTAAGAATACATGTGTGCCAACCCAGAAGGACTCTGAACCCACAGAGGTATCCATGCCAGTACCTTTTATATAAAGAATCTTCACTTAACTTGTGAAGTGTAATGAGCATCCTGAAACGTTCAATTACAGATTTTCTACTAACGAGGTAAACAAAGCTTCAAACACAGTTTAAAACAAAGATCTTGATGAGGAGTTTGTAGTCAGGTAAGATTAGATGTCGGCAAAGTTACAGGGGCGGAAGGTGTTGACAGTGTAAGTTTTTTCATTCAGCACTGGTGTTTTCCCATATTTACGTCAGTACACATGCATGTGTGTACGCTTTCTTCGAGAGGTTTACATATTGAGGGTAATGGGATAACTCAGGACTCAAGCAGCAAAGAAACAGGTGCTTATCTTGTCAGAGCTGTTGTGTTAAGTCAACCTTTGACCCCTGGTTAAGAGCCAATTGAGAAATTAAAACAAGAAATTTGCACGCTTCTGCCCCCTCTGCGCTCTTAGATCCTCACTCTTACATGCGCACTTGCAGGCACAAAAATTCATGCATGTGGTAAAGGTCAGCCAGATGATGAATCATTTTACAGCTATTTCCCAGCATCCTCAACTGATAATTTCTAGCTCACATTTCTCCAGCTGGGGTGAAACGAGAGCAGAAAACTGAGGAGCCAAAACAAAACAAAACAAAAAAATAGTGGGTTTTGATAAAGGCAGGACTGAGTTTGGGGGTTTTTGCAGCGTTGAAGGGGGGAAGACAGAGCGGTCTGAGGGGGAGTGGATGGGTTACAAACTCAGCACTGTGTGGGGTCTGTCTTCCAAGGATTCACCGAAGGGGTCTGGATTATTGATTTCCAGGCATGAGTCAGGAATACCGTCCAGGGTTTTTATTTTGTTCTCCAATGTCTGTCCAACTCTTTCTAGTAAGCCTTCTCCATTTACGCAACTCTCCAATTGCGTAAATGGATTGAGATTGAGATTGTTTCTCCTAAATACTGAGTAGAAACTGTAATATTACCTTGTCTGAAGGCGGAAAACAATTACAAAAGAATTCAGGACAGTTTTTCCATTTACAAACATGATCAGTTAGACACAGACACAGGTTTTCTTATTTTTAGTCCTTACTTTACAAGACTAATACAAAAGTCCTTGATATCATGAATATCAGTTCAAATTGACTTAAAACGTTTCACTTCTACCACAAAAAGGAAGGGAAAAACCTGGGTCAAATGAGTCCTTTACTGTTTAGAGCGTGGCTGGTGAAACTAAAATCTACATATATCATTGGTATTTTTGTTTCTACAACATGCATAGAACTTATAAAAGATGATTTCCACGGCAGCCACAGTGAGCCGACCCTGCTGTCATCTGAGAGGTGAAACAGAAGTATCTGGTGCACCAGATCATATAGTTTCTTTCCTCGGGCTGTATCCTGGCTAAGGCTCATCCTGTAAACTGCAGTAAAACTCTTCTTTTATACATGTAAACAAAGGGTTTACGTCTATAACTCTATAATACGATCTGTAGCTGCAAAAATGATCAATAGAATAAATATTGAATTTAAAGAAACATTATAACATATATTTTGCAGAATTCTCATTGCTGTTTCTGGGGCTTCTAATATAAACAGATTACAGTACCTTTGTCATCACATTATCACATAAATGTTTGTCTAGTCATCATGCTGAGAGTTCCTCATCAAACCTCTCACACAAACATGCACACTTAGGCAAACTGGCATCAGCTTTGTTTCACACACACGAACACAGATGCATAAACAAGGAGCTGAATGGCTGAAGGAAATCCACACCCAAACAGACACACGGTACTTAAAGGGGGCAACGGAGAAAAAGAAAAGAAAATTCAAGCTGAGAGAAACACACGCATTTTATAGTGCAATCTGTGTACATTTCAAAGACTGTCAATAAAGATGTACCAAGCCTTCACAATCAGAAGGGATTTCAACAATTACATGTAAGAAAGAAGCACCTAGTTTAATAAAAGACACATGAATCATATATCACCAGTGAGACAGCATTTCACCTCATACAAACCTGCTTTCACCCGATTGGTAAAGAAATTAAAATATTAAAGAATGTCATGAAGAATACATTTAATTTAAGAAGCATTACATGTACGATGATATTTAATGTTCACACCTGAATATACGAGTATCAGCTACTGACTTTTGGAAGATTCCTCCCAAAACATAAAAACTGAGAAGATCAAGAGCCGTTCTGACAGCAGCCCTGGTTAGGGATTAAGACTGCATCTTTGGGTACCTTGAAAAGCATTATATGAAATGTATGTATTATAATTATTATTTTTATGATTATTATCATTATTAAGACTGAACCAGCAGCTTTAAAATTCATTTAGCTTTGAAGAAATAAATATTCCCTGCTCAACTGACTGGAGGATTTGTCCATGTGTCAGATATAAATAAAACACTAATACAATGGTTTTAGCAACCTGATGCTCTCAGACGGGTACCACATCACCACACGGTGGCAACACACAGACGTGGAGTACAAAGGCCCTGCAGCTCATGAACATATAAATCTTCTGAAATGCCCATTTCTCCATATTACATATGGACACACTGCAAAGTTCAAACCAAAAAAGACAAAAATGAGAATCTTATATAAACATGCTTCTTAATTCTGATGCCCTTGCCTCTTCAATTGTATACATTTCCTCAAAGGTTCGTCTTCCTTTTCAGGTGATTATCACAAAATGTTTCATCTTGCCTCCCCCAGAATGAAGCTGTCAACTGGTTGAGTTTAGTTAAGTTGAGTCTGTGCGTCTCCCCAATAATCTCCAGGTGGAGGGCGATGGAGAGGAGCCCGTCCTGCTGCAGCCTGAGGGCTCAGGGCAGATCCAGGACAGAGGCTGATAATGAGCAGGGGGATAAAGTAGAGTTATGGAGGTCTTATCACCATGAGCCCCTGGGTCACACAGTTCTGCTGGTGGTCACAGGCAGTTTAATCATTGCATAAACATGACGCTCTTCACAGCCACCAGGTATTAATTGTGAATAGATGAGTCTGCTGGAAAAGGTCGTTGACATGTTTACCCTATGTGAGGATTGAAGCATGCCCTATTAGAGCGCTTCCTCATTCACTTCTCCTGTTAACTGTATTTACTTGTGTTGAGGATAGGATGGCTCGCCCCCTGGTCTGTTGAGCTTTGGGTGATATCTATGCTGCGTGCCACACCCTGTCAATGCAAGCTGTGTGGGGGGTCAAGGAGACAAAGACGAGTGTGTTTGGGGAGCTGGCAGACCTCAGGCTGTGATTTGTCGAAGTGCATCAGACGGGAGTTGACCTGAATCTGGATAAATCACTTCAGTGGCACCACTGACAAAATCTTGATAATGCCCCCGTATTATCCGCAGGAACATTCGCGTGCTTCTAATTGTTGTGAACAAATAAGTGGGCTAATTGTTTAACTACTTTTTTTTTCCATTTTAACAAGGAAAAGTCCACTTAATCTTTAAAATCCCCTCTAGACTCAAATTGATGCATACTAATCTTCAGATTTGCTTGAATAGCCTGATGTTGCTCCTCAAGAATATACAATTGAAAAGTTAAACATAATTCAGAATAATCTTTTTTTCATTTGATCTATAATTTTCAAAAGTTTCTTTGTTGCTGCCTTTTGTCCATACAGGCTGTGAACCAACAAATTCATGTTTCCATCTCACCCTTATGGAACTTGCACATTGCTTCATGACTGGTTTCCAAAAGTGTTTTGTGATGTCACAAAATGAATGCAAGCATAGAGACTCTGTCCCTTTTACACAAGCAGTGATTGGAAAACACATAAGTGAAGACATGATAAGCAAAAATACATGTCTTAGTGGCAAATAGCATGCAACGAGACTCCAACTCAACTGCAAGATGCAAAGACCCCTTTTGGGGATTTTGTTGTAGTAATGTTACAATGTTGCAAGAACAAAGGCTGAATTTGCATTGGCACGGTGGCGAATTGCAGGTTAGGTAACTTGTAGGACCATCGTGTATGATCCCGGCCAGGACGCATCAAGCCAGGATTGTCTTACCATTACTATTCTCACTTCAGGCTAACAGCCGACACAGCAGCTGATGAAAAGATTGATTGGAGGAGGTTAAAAAGACATTTGATACTGCAGAGTTTGATTTAATGAGCTCCATTAGGATTAAAAGAGAAGCAGCAGCGGTGGGCAGCCATCCAGAGGGGGTGACAAAGAACAGGACTGCTCTCTGTTAATCACTATTCTTCTGCTTGTTAGGCCCTAACCTTTCAATTGAAAAATAGAATACTTTTCACAGCGAAATGTCAACATAGATATTTGGGACCAGCAGCAGTAGTCCATCAGTGTTTCTATGACAACACTGGTGAAAACAAGACCAGGCCTCTCCGCTCCTTTTCTCATGTCAGTATGTATCCCATTATGGTTGTTCTGTGCGGACAGAAGAGCTCTGCCTGCTCACCGCGGCTTTATTTATTTTACTGTCTTTCATCTGCAAACCACCACCAATCTGCATCAGAGGGAAATCCACTCTGTGTATCCCGTAGGTGTCATTTAGGATTGATTCCCTGGAATTAGCAGACGTCAAAGGAGAACCATGTGGTTGTCGGTCTGTCCTCCTGTCTGTCCTTCCCAACACCTGTGATAAGGCTGTTGGAACACGAGGAAACAACACACAACCGCCTCTGGTTATCTCCACATTAATTTGGCATCATGAATTCCTGAGGGTTTATCTTGAGTGTCTGCTACACATTAAGGGAGTAGCTGATTATACGAAAAAGTATAAATCCGCTGCTCCCTGATTTATTCTGCATCAATGCAAGTTTAAGTATTTTGCTAAAACATTCTGTAATGACGCTCACCCACTTAGCAAGGAGACAGAGTGCTTGCGATTAATGCTGCATCGCCGCGACTAAGATTTTGTTTGTGTCGGTGGTGCAAAACTTGCAAAATATCTAGATGCAGGGCAAACAGGCCGATCACATACAGATTTTAATGAAAGTCAGATGGAGATATTTATATGCATTTTTTGAGCTCACATGACCCTTTCAGAAAAACTGATAAATAAGCATTGATCTTCTTTTTGCCAAGTCGGAGTTCCAGTAACAGGAGCAAAGGAACAAAAGCGGCATGTGAAGGTTTTAGTTCACACATCCTAGATGCCGATGATTAATCTTCTTTCAGCTGCAGGATCTGCACAGTCTGAATGCACGCTGAAGTAAATAACGAGACCACCAGCAGCTTCAGAATTGCTGAATTTGTTTCTGGCAATGTTTACATGTACTCTGCATCCCACCACGGAAAAATGGAGAAGTCATCATAAGGTCCTCAAGTGGTTTTTGAATTTGGCAAATAAAAAGACGAAGCTAAATTTAAATCTGATCGAGTGGTTTCATACGTAAAAGAAAAAAAAGAAGTTGCTTCATTTGCCTCTTTTTTCTTCATCGATTTACAATTTCCCATCAGTGTGTGTGTTGTTTTGTTTGTTTGCTTGTTAATGGTCAAGTGTGGAATCATGGGTAAAGATAACACCAAAGGTTCCAGGTTTATTTTAGAAAGGATTTATTGATGAAAATGTCATGTGAACACAAATATTGACAGATTATGCTGTTTCTCTTACTAGCAGGATAACTTTATCTAAATCTAAAATACAGCAAAATAAGAAGTTCATGTTCAAAATCTTAGTTATTGGAAACATAGAAACAATTACTGCACAAAGTATACGAATGAAATCTAGGCCACAGCACATTTCCATAAGATATCAAATAAATGTCACTTTTCATCATATGTATTTTGCTTCATTATGTCAACACCTAAATCTAAATACACAGATGATAAAATGTTATATGTATTATTATTGTTACTAGTACAGTATATTCTACAATCAGCATTTGCTTGGTGATACTATACCTGCTATTTACAGTTCTAACAACTAACGCTGAATACATCTTTACATTTTACAATACAATTCAAAACCCCTAACTTTTGAAAAAAATCTCTTTAACATTTTGGTACTGTGTCATTTATTGTTTTGACTTTATTGTTTGACTTTTTTTTTTTTTTTTTTTACAAAATTACATTTTCATTTGACTACATGCAGTCATCCCGTCATCCGGCTCGGACAGAGAAAGCAGGACGGAGTCGTTTGATGCTACGAGAAACATCTGCCACCTGACTGGTTTCTCAGTCACACGTTTTGTTGTTTTGTTGGAGGGTTTTTGTGTTTTTTTGCTGTTTTCTTCTGTTGTTTCAACCGGGCTCATGACCCAGTACTAAAGGGCCATTCATCACATTTACCCTCGCTGCGGAGAGGTTCTAGTGTCTTGAAAAGTACAGTGTCCCAGTGCACGCTGTCTCCAGTCAGGACACACTCGGCAGCGTGTCCACTTTGCCATGACTGTGTTTACCCCAGAAATACACAAACACAGCCCGCCGTGGGCTCTATTAACGAAGCAAGAGGAAATCTCTGCCACTGCGCAGAGAACACAGACTCACTGACTATCCTGTGTTACATGGCGAATGTTTTGTTGGTACATAAACAGCTGTTTTGCAAGTTTTACACCAATGCAGAACAATAGATTACTATGAGGTGAAAGGAAGGTATTTACACCCCACCTGAACTTCAGTCCAAGCAGTTTGAAATTCTCCCCAGCGTCCATGTCACTTCCCGTGATCTTTCAGATGGCAGTACAACACTGAAGGTTGGTACCAAATGTTCCAGACGGTATACAAATGCAACAATCAGCACATTCTACACACCTAAAAACAAAGACAACTATACTTAAAAAAATTCACAAAAATAAACACGTTTGGCAAACCTTTAATTACCATAAAGCTGTGTGCTGCAGCTGGAATTAAGGAGCTTCAGGCCCAGCTGTGGCCAGCCTGATTACTTAATAATATGGTGATAAACACAACTATCAATCAAAGCCCCTGACAGCACTTACAATTCAGGAGAGATCGGCCAAAATAAGAGCTGCCGACTCTCTCATTGTGGCGGTGCATACGGGGGTGTGTAAAGGGATACTTGCTACAGTCAGCAATGAAGCTACTAGCACCAGCACAGTGATGGAAAGAAATACCGTGTCACTTTTATTTACCGACTAGTACTGCAGTGACTGTAGCCGTGTCTCGAAAACAACAGTTGTGCAATCTGACAACTAAAGTCACTCAGTGTGAAGGATGACAGTGACAGTGTGTTTGAAAGAGCAGTGAAAGCCGCAGTAAACACACCCCACATGACACCGAATACGAAGTCCTTCAGAGCTGGACGCAGCACATGTCAAGTGTTGTTTACACAGTAACGATACGCACATATAACACTTTATGATACTAAGAGCAGATTATCATTAACATATTTCTTCCCCCCAAAGGATGCAATCACCTGCGACTATCAGAATAAACTGAGGTGCAAGATGAAGATGCTGAAAATGTATTGTCAAAACAGTTTAAGAGGTGCGTGCGAAGGCTTAAGCATCATGTTTGTCTCTTCATCATCTGTCAACATTTGAAGTTCCAGTTTGAACCAGACCTTTGACTTGACAGTGATTGCATAGGGCCTTAAAATGCTGAATTATTAGCAGGAGTCATGCTGGTTATGTAGGATCCATGGTGAAATATCACAATAAACTGCTGCTGATATCTACAATGCAAAGGAGAAAGGCATAACTCTTAAAATCTATCTTTTTTTTTATGTCTGAAAAATAGGTCACGTGAAATATACAGACTGAACACTTGAGTCCATCCAAGCTAAGTCTTTTCTGATAAACATTTACACACAAGGAGTGCACATAACTGCAGTGTGTTGGCTGTCAATATTTTCACCAAATACTCTTTGAAAAGGGTTTTCTGACTAATACACGTAGTTACCCAGTGAATTTTACAGTCATCACACTAAAACCAGTCTCTCATAAACTGGAGACACCGGTGATGCTAGCGTTGGGAGCCCGGTTTGGAATAGCATCGGTAATAACCATGACGGTATAAATCTGAAAGAAATAATAATTATGTTTAAACATTCTGATTAATCATGAATCATCCTGCTGGGTCGGCTCCAAGGATAATCAGTGTGGTAGTGTTGGTAGGCATATAGACGTCCACTTTCTTCAGCGGCGACTACGTGCTTTGGCCCTCCATGCAGTATTTTCCCTCGACTGCACTCCTCTGCGCCGCTAATACCAGTGTTTTCTGTTGAACGAGAGTTTTCTCAGCAGAGATGACGCAAAATAAATGCTGGCTCTGTGAGGTAAATCACAGCGGCTATTCTCTCCCTTACCTCGCCACTTTTAGCAGACCGTGGCTGATTTCCTTCCTTGCGTGACTCCGGAGTGTAAACACGCAGCCAGAGTGACTCATCACTATTTCTCACTTCCATGGTCTGATATAAACACATGAAAGGGTCAGGGGTCATTTTGGGGGGGTGTGTGGGTGGGTGGGGGGCAAACCATGTCTCCCCATGAGACATCTCCCATTCTCCGAAGAATTCACAGCTTCCTGTGGCCAAAACCACAGGCCTGCCCACTCCAGCCTAGAGGAAGGAGAAAGAAAAACACTGTTAGAACCAGGCGGAGAGAAAGACGGACAATTTAGGTGATAGATTGTCTTTTCTACGACGCTTCTCTTAAGCAAAATGGAAAGAATGCAATGGAGATGAGTCTGCGTCTCTTCCCGCCCTGACAGCACTAGAAAAAAAAGAGTGATGGTCGGAGACAAGATGGAGGGGATATAGTCCGGCTCACTTGTATGTCATCAACTAACTCCATTTTGTTACATCTGGTGGCAAATAGATTTATAAGTCATGAAAACATCGTTTACGCAAGCCAGCCAACTTGTCTTTTGAGCCAATTGGCACCTTGTTTAAATGGGAAATCTAAGAAAGTCCTGATCAACACTTTGCCCTCTTGAGCGCCGCGTTATTGCAGGCTAGTTATAGTGGAAGGGAGGGATAGCCACTTCCTCTCTGGCCCCCATCTGAAGACGGGCCAAATAGAGTCCGACATCAATCACTTTGCACTCTGCAGCTTTCTCAGTGCCATTGTTATAGAGCAGACCAACGGAAAGAGGCCGGTAGCAGGTGGAAATAAAAAGCCCTTTGACAACTATAGGGTAAGACTTCTCTCAACATTGTTAACATTTACACAATCCAGAGAGAGCAGCGCCTGTTCGTAGACACACACATACAAACCTCGAGTCAACAACATTCTCCCACTCGCACAGACATATGAACACGTTCGGCCGTAGACGGTAGTTACAGACACATGAAATGACCAGCTGGCATAGGGATGCACATGTGCACAGAAACACAGGCACGGGGATAAACAGATGCACACTGTAATTCCTATGAATAGCATCGTTGCAAAACAACGGAGGGGGAAGTGGGGTAGTAAAGCGTTAATCTACAAAGAAGTCACCTTAAGAATAATATTTGGACAATTGCTCTGTCAGCATAACATTAACGTGAGGTTTACTGCCGTCACTTTGGAAGTTAATTGCAGAGGGAAAGAGACAGAAATTAACAGAGGCGGTTTGTGTCCCGAATGAAGGCATGCTGATTTTATTCGAATTGACACAAATTGCTACAAACGTCACTCTGCCTTTCTCTCAAACATCTCTCTCTCACACACATACACACACACTTGTGGGAGTCGTTTTCACTGAGGTTAAGTATCGATAAAACATTTTAAAACTCACATTTGGTGATACTGATTAAACTCAAATAATTTTATTTATGAAATAGGAATTTCATTTATTTTTATTTTATTTTTGCATGAACAGTACCTGATTTATCGTTGTTTTTAAAATCAGGTAACACAGAGGTTAAGGTTGTTTTGAAAATAATAATAATAATAATAAGACGAGACAGTGTTCTGACACTTAAATAGGTTAGATCTTTGTAAATTGTAATATTGTCTTTCTTTTTAAAGAGGGACATTTTGACAAAAGCATTTACATTAAAGTATATTGGATGTCTAAAATGGCTAAAAGTTCAAAAACTTTTAAATATCATATCAGAGAGGAGTCACAGCCTCTCCATCCGTGTCCCAGATTCCCCATCTTTGCTTTATTTGCTGCAGCTCTTGAATGTGAAGCATAAAGCTGAAGCATAAAGCTGCACCACATTCAAATGAGCCACACTTTTAAGCCAACCGCTATGACACCAAGATGGATTAAGATGATTAAAAAGTGTTAACCTTTTTAGTTAACCTTAATGTGTCACACACTTTCCATTAAAACCTCTGGAAGTTATTTGATTGTAAATAATAATACGACTCCTTTCAGCCCAGTTGCTGAAAAGTGCAGGACGAAGCTGGCTCACCACACGCCCTCATTCATAACTGCAAGTGAAGTAAATAGGAGTTCTGAGCTGTTTAGCCCTGTTTGATATCTTTTTGTTTTTAATTTTTGATGAAAGATTACTCTGATTAAATGTCTGACCTCCAATTTGTCAAGAAAATAAGGCAATATGGCCCAGAGGAATTCAGCCTGTTAATTCCCGTATGTTCACTAATCATTTCCACTAAACAACAGACAGCTACACTTGAAAGACTCATGTTTTCTCTGTAATTTATGAGGAGCTACTATGTAGAGTATACATACTGTAAAGCAGAAAATGAAGCAGTCGAAGGAATAAATACAGCTCTTGATATAAACTGAACTTAAACTAGTGTTGCACACTAATTTTTACTCTTCTTGGCTGTTTGGCCATTCTCTTGCTCACAGGTAGCATTTTAAACCCCCGTCTTTGACTGCAGCCCTTCTCCGTCGTCTCATTTCTTTCCCTACTGCCCATGGCATCCACCACATCTGCCCCCACAGCTGCTCTCCTCTCAGCTCCAGTCCTGGCTTGGGATCATAACTTAGACCTGGCAAGGTCTTTGTCACATGATGCCACGCATGTGATGCTTCGCTGGGACCCCCCTCCACTCAGGAAATGCTCTCAGCCTTTTTCCCACCCTGATGTTCCGCTGTGGAGAGTCAAGCATTTCAATTGAATCCAGTTACCATCCTAAAACATTCCAGGCTGAATCCAACCACCGCCTGGCTATGGATCCCCACAGACAACAAGGATATACCCTCATTTCAAATCCGCTGGAGCACTGGGTATCGAGTTGTGAACTACCAACACTGTTTATGGCAGAAGAGAGGAGTTTGAACTCCACAATAGGCACGTACACCATGCCCACTCACACCCCTCCCCTTCATTCAATTAGTGGTTTGTCCGTAGGTGGATTCAGTTGTGTGCAGATTAAAAATAGTCAATCCATCCCAGACAAAAAACCGTGAGGGACATGGAACACACATTGCACAAATGATATCTCCCATTGTGGTGTACTGTTTGGGAATTCTTAATTGCTTTTTCCGAAGCAGTATGCCACAGGAAAATCCCCCTTCAGAGCAGAAAAAAAAGGGTTGGTGGGCTGCGTGTAAACACCATGGATATTGTGTAAACATGTACGCATAAACCTATGTTGCCCCATGTGCACCCATCAAACTGCCATCAAGGCAGTATCAAAGGAGCTAACCTGCAGCAGAGCCAGTTGTGGCCGGTCTCCTCTGTGTTCTCCGCTGTGGTTTCTGCTTCAGCTCTCATTATTGATGTCTCTCCCTGCGTTAGGCAGACCATGAGGGACCGGTCCTGGGAGGTGTGGAGGACAGCAGGGTGGGGCACCCAACCGCCTCCCACTCACTGTGGAAGACTGAGTCTTCCAGGAGACGCTGAGGCAACAGGGGAGAGAGGAGAAGGAAGACATGAGCAAGAAAGCAAAGGAAGATCTCAGCACGATTGTTCTTGTAATCAGAAATGCCTCAGAAGAACAAAATAACCTGAATACATTTGAAATCTCCAAGAAATAATGCAAGTAGTTTAGACATAATAATTTCAATAAATCCTGCAGTAAAACATATTTTTATCTTTTGTAGGAATCATTAAAAAAGAGACTTTGGAGAATTAATAGTTCAGAGAGACGTATAAATTCACTTAAACAAATATGGATGTTTAATTGTTCAACATTTATTTTAAACAAACCATTTAAAAAGAGATGTTGAAATATCAAACCTTTAGCTAGCAGTAGTCTTCACTTAGACAGATTCAAGGCCACGCATAAACAACAAACCAAAGGAAACCTATAAATTTGCCCTAAATTACTTTATGGCATTTTAATTCAACATTAAGGACATTAGTGGAACTACAGAACAGTACTACGGCCCCTGCAGAAGTCTATATTTTCTCAAATATTTTATAATTTGGTCATTAAACCAAACACAAATGTGTTAAATAAAAATCTTTAAGCACTAATGCATTTCAATTAAAAAAAAAAATTCTGGTGGACTTTTCTTTTCCTTTTTTTTCTGGGTATCATGAAAAAACAGGCTGCCCATCAACCATATGAAAATACATATAAGAAATATATTTATAATTATGAAACATTTCCCTGCAAGTGCTAACCACATTTGGACAGTAAGGAATTTGTAAAAACTCTGGACTTGCCAAATCCTGCCCACCAGCGCCCTTCACGTCAAATTATGTGGTAGCCTGCTGCCCATGATCACAAAATAAGCCTAAAAGAATTTTACATATGCTCCAGTTCTTTTTTTTATTGTCTGAAAGAATGTGTGACAAACGAGAGAATCCTGAAATAAGAAAATGGGAATCTTTATTTTGGCTTTATGGCACACAGAGGACTGGACTGCTGCAGAGGGCGTGTGAAGTGGCAGAGGAGGCCGAGGCTCGCGCTTTGCACAAATGACTCATGGATCTTGCTGTGATAAGTTCCTTTTCTGCATTATCTTAAACAATAAAAATAAACACTCCAATGTCCAACACGCTCCAGCAATCAAGCAAACCACAAAATAAAACAATAAAAAACAGGCAAGTTCTCTAAAGATGACTTTGCTGTATCATCTCTACTCTGGGATTTTGAACAGCGAACGGTCCACTGTGCAAACATGAATTTAATGTCTAAATGTTTGCAATATAAAGCTTTTGTTGACGACTTTCATATATCAGGTTTATTTCAGGATTATCGCTAATTTTAAAACGTTTTGGTTGGATAATAATTGGTTATTTCCATTTGCAGCTCCACAGGTGTGCACCGGACGCAGACCAGAACGCCGATGTCTGCAGGATGTGACGAAAAATATTGATTTAAAAAAGAGTAATAATAGAAGCTGCAGTCTCACATTGGTTGTTTAATAGACCGACAATTAACAATATAACTTTCGATGATTAAATTCACTTATTTCATCAAAATGATGAAATAAATGATGAAATAAAAAAAAAATTCACATTCATCTTCTGATGTTATCCGGGTGCCTCAATTCAGGTGTAACATTTGATTGGGATTTGCTCTTTTAAGCATATCCTAATTCATGTGAACAGATTAACGGACTCCAATAATCCTTTTGACTGCACTACTTCCAAAATGATGCACATACAGGAGAAAAAAGTGCATGTGACTTTGGGGTTTAAACCACCGTATACAGCATCAGGGCCAGTTGACTTGGGTCAGTGTGACATGTGCAAATGTTTGCACAGACAATTTGCTGAGGCCTCAAATTTTCAAACTAAGAGTGGGCATTGCTGCAGCCAATTCTTTGTTTATCAATATCACCTTTTCCTATTTATTTCATATATTAATACATGATAAATAATCATAATGAACTATTTTTCTTTTGCATTTTTACGTACACAAGATGCATGGCATATATCTGGTGTGGAAATGTGAAAACGTAGCAGAGTGCACTTGTGCTGCAGCTGATTGCGGGAGACGGCGGTGCCCATCAAATACCCTTCAGATCCGCGCAGCAGCAGGACCAACGCGCGCAATCAGCGGTCTGCTAGCAATCCCATCCTTTCTCGATCACATAAACACCACTTAAACGAAAATATACATGACCACCTACAGCGCGGGGAAAGTGATGAGGGGGTGCCCACCTCGACATTACACTGTTTTCAATTAAAGCGACGATGCTGAGTGATCCGCAGGCGACGCTGACGAGGAGAAGGGCCCAGACACAAGTGAAGACACCGTCGTGTTATTTATGGGCGCGAGTAAGAACCCTTGTTGACTGTGCAGGTAAAACCTCACCTAATAATGCTTGATTCACAACGAGAAATATTTCAATTCAGCTGAATTGTGCAAAAAAAATATTAACCTATAAAGACAGATCAATAGCTTTATTTTTCTTCTCTTCTGCATTTAAATAAAACAAGTCAGTTAATATTTGCACCACTGCTTCATTATTATGCGATCCTTCGGTTCAATGGAAAAATATATATAATAAAACAGTGAAAAATATGTCTGATAAAAAAATATATTCTGATCTCTAACTTTTCTTAACCATTTGTAGACCTTCAGCATGTAGACCATTTGAATGTTCTTGTAAGAAAAAAAAAGAAAATTTTTGACTTTCAATCTCTGTTTTTTTATATAATTTTATTTATTTATATCTATGTAATTATTCGATCTAATTAATTATCCGCATTTATAACCACGCAAGACTGAATATATCAGTTCAGGTGTATTTTTAAAGTTGAGAATGAAGCCAAATCACCTTTACTTCTCTATATTTAAAGAACTTAAACCTTTCGAGAAAGCTCGCTCCAAATCTCGCCTCAAGTTCAGGTCGTATGAACTTATAGTTGATCGATTTTTTGTGGCACCGTCCTCCAAACAAAGTCTCGGCGGCCTCTTGCTGACCCTCCGCCGCCCTCTCTCACCACCCAGAAGGGAAACTGTTGAAACTATTACTCACACGTGAAAGAAACAATCAATCCAAGTTTGGACTTTAAAATACAGAGTCATTCGGAGTTGAACAAAGTGTGTAAAGTGTAAACTGCTGCTCTGAATCCAAATCGGATCCAACCTCTGCTGCTTTCGACTCTGTTCCACTGGGCTTCTGTCAGGTGAAGCCTGTTATCTGAGTTTCTGATAATAGAGACTTTTAAACTTTATAATATCATGGTGATGGTAATGAGCTGTTAAGACAGTATCAGTGCCATATGATTTTGGATTGACCAAATTTAAGGGTAACGGCGCTTTAAAAAACACACAAGTGGAGATTAAATACCCTGAGACCAAACTATTCATAAGGAAAAAGTCTTAATTAGGCTACATATAAATAATCGTCTTTTAGATGCCACTGTGCCAACATTTGGGATGGCTAAAATAAGAAATTAATCTTAGGAATAATTGTAGTTTTGTTGGATATATTGCGCTGATGTGATCGACCAAAGTTGGTTTGCGAGCACTAAATAAGACGAGGAGACGGTCCGGAAAGCCTGTCAGGACCGTACAGTCTGTGGTGTACCTCCACCTAAGTGGCCGAGCATTCCTGAGGATGTAGCGCTGTCAAATATTTCATGATGGGACGTCATGGAAAAGTGCATGACATCGTCTGCAGTGGCGCAACGGGGAAGCTCTGGCCTCGGCTCTGCAGCAGCAGTGATGAACATCATCTGCCACCGGAGCTTTTCCCTTCCATGCTCCTCACACGAAAACGTTTCTCAAGCACCGAGCATGAAACCTGCTTAACTCCATCGGGTCTGCATTTTACTATTACGAGGATAGGATTTATATACTTTCTCATTTAAATTAACAATCCAAAATCGATGAAGGGTAATAATAACAGATCGATTCTTATATATTTGCATTGAGCAAAGAGGAACGCAGCGGGCGGCTCATCACCATTCAACACCGGTGGCTTGAGTAAACATGCTCATGTTACAGAAACAATTTATTTTTCGAGGGCAAAAGATGAGAAATATATCTATTTTTTCAATGCACATGCTTATCGATGAGAAGGGATAATATGATTTGAGATGAGCGAGCGTGAGAGGAGGGGGAAAGGCTAAACGGGATGAAGTCATCAGCGGTAATTAAAGGCAGTGAGCAGGAGAGGACGGGAGCGCGCCTGCCCTGGTGCGCGCTGGGTGGTCCGCTTTACTGATAAATATGTGGCTCTCACTCCAAGCGGCTGGCCGAGAGGGCAGCAGTTAGAACAATACATACTTTCATTTATCCATGCATTCGTCTGCTTTACAACAGTAAATGTATAACCGCGGAACGTGCATCACCTTCCCATCATATGAATTTAACACATGATTGTTTTCTCTAAAGCATAAAAGAGCTATGTTTTGAGGTGACACCATTTGATGAAATTAAACGTTAATGAGTAACGCATGATTTAAGTCTGTCACTTTAAACATATAAATATATTAAGACCTTGTGCACAATGAGGCATTAAACGTTTTCTGGCTTTTGCAAAGGCCAGATTTTGCAACTTCTTCTATTGCCTTTACTCTGGTCTTATTTATTTTTTATTTATTATTACCATCATTCTTTTATTATTATTATTAGCCCCATTATTATTTTTATCTTGACTCAACACAGCAGGAATCAAAAGCAACCCCACAGAAACAATAACTCGGGCAAAGATGAGAAGCAACTAAATGAATCCACCGACGCGCAGGAGGTTAAAGGCTGTAGCTACAGAGTTCTCAGGGGAACAATAATCAACCGATACAGTCAACAGTTTTAGGCTGTGGACTGAACACCTTCCAGCAGCTCTCCCTCACGGTGAAACGGGATAAAGTGAAGCTCTTGGTAGTAAACGCAGATATAAAGCGGTGCACAGCCTCTTCAGAACGACCCGAGACGCAGGAGAAGCAGTGGGTTTCACTGCAAATTTGACCTCTTGTATTTAATTGTTACATTGTTTCTCATTAAACAAGTTAAACCCTTTAGTTTTCTATTTTTTTCGCCAATGACTTAAAATGGTCATATAGGCGATCCTATAACTGTTAAACCATCCTTACCTTAAATCCTGAATCATTCAGTGGTTAAACGTCTGCAGGAGTCGATCTGAAGTCCCAGTCCGAGTTTGTGTGCGCACAGCTCGGCTGAGCCTCCACCTCACTCCTCCCGCGTGCCTGCGTAAATATTATGACTGTATTACACAAACAATATTCTTTTGCATATGAAAAAAAAAGTCCAACATGTACAGAGGACGCTGCGAAGACACGAGCACGTCGCATCAGTTTGAGTATTAGCTGATCTAAAAGGCTTTTGCTTGATTTCTTTTATTTAAAGAAGGCCAGGGAAAATGTTTACATTTTGCTGTATAAACATCCTGCCAATGTTCCTGACTATCTTTACAGAAATCAGAAGGCTGGTTTTGAACGTGAGGGGCACGTTGCCTAGTAAATGCTTTTCATAAACTTAAAAAAAAAAAATGTTTTTGAAAAGATTTCATGGGTTTAGTGACAGCGGAGACGTGACCTACTTGCAGGAGCTGGTGAGATGCGTCGACATGTGGCCTGAAATGGACAGACAGCCTTCTGTTTTCACTGCGGGGTTATGAGGGAACATATTGTTTATCAAAATATTTTGAGTGGGGGGCAAAAAAATCATAAGGAAAAATGATTTCACACGAGAAAACAGACAATCCACATTTTAAACTGAAGATTGTGTCCTGCACCGGAATAATGAAATGTGTGTTCTTGCAGTGCGCAAACGTTTAAAATACATTTATTTTCTGTAATAACGCAAATGTTATATTCCATAACAACCTATATGTGTTGGTTATGTTAAGTAGTCCTGTGTAAGAAGGAGAGGGGGGGGGTTAGAGAAAAGTGAGCGCTCGCAGATATTACAGCCCACCACTGGAGGAGGAGGGACCTGGGCGGGTCCCAGCATTAGGACGATCAAGACACACAGCTTCCAAAGCGCCGATGGCAGTAGATAAGTAAAAAGTGAGCTCCTCGGACGCACGACAAGACACCAACTGAAGTGGAAAGCGGCTCCTGTTCTGTTCCTCAGACCATTTCGGACGTTTGCGTCAAAAAAGGGTCCGGCTCCGGGAGCGCAGAGGGACTGAACCAAAACCAAGAAGTCAGAGTTCAGAAGATAGTTGCGTCTTTGGCTTGTGTTTCGGCTACTGATCCTCTCTTTTTTTTTTTTTTTTTGGTCCTTGCTTTTCTCTCTCCCTCTCTCTTTATGTCAGCGAATCGGTATCAAACTTTGTAGCAGTCATAGGAGAGGAGAGCTTTTTTTGTTTTTGTCATCTCGAAGAGTAAAAATCTGGCCAAACTGATGACGGCAGAGGTCCAGCAGCCGTCCGCGCAGACCGCTGCGCAGAGCAGCCCCATGTCTGCTCCGGAGAAGCCGCACGGACAGACGGTGGTGATGGAGAGCGCGTCCTCCACCACCAAAACCAAGAAAACTAACGCGGGGATCCGGCGACCAGAGAAGCCCCCGTACTCTTACATAGCCCTGATAGTCATGGCTATCCAGAGCTCTCCAACCAAGCGGCTGACGCTCAGTGAAATATACCAATTCCTCCAGAGCCGCTTCCCGTTTTTCAGGGGTTCGTATCAGGGATGGAAGAACTCCGTGCGTCACAACTTGTCCCTCAACGAATGCTTCATCAAGCTGCCCAAAGGCCTCGGTCGGCCGGGGAAGGGCCACTACTGGACTATCGACCCGGCCAGCGAGTTCATGTTCGAGGAAGGCTCGTTCAGAAGGAGACCCAGGGGTTTCCGGCGCAAGTGCCAGGCTCTGAAGCCCATGTACAGCATGATGAACGGCCTGGGCTTCAACCACATCCCCGAGTCCTACAACTTCCAGGGCGGCGGCGGGGGCCTGTCCTGCCCGCCCAACAGCCTGTCCCTGGACAGCGGGATTGGCATGATGAATGGACACTTAGGTAACATGGACGGGATGGGGCTGTCCGGCCACTCCATGTCACACTTGTCGACCAACAGTGGACATTCCTATATGGGGAGCTGTACGGGATCCACCGGGAGTGATTATCCTCACCACGACAATTCCGCCTCCCCTCTGCTCACCAGCGGGGGAGTCATGGAGCCTCACCCGGTCTACTCCAGCTCGGCCTCGGCGTGGGCCCCGGCGCCCTCGGCGTCGCTCAATAACGGGGCCTCTTACATCAAGCAGCAGCCGCTGTCTCCCTGTAATGCAGGGAGCAACGCGCTGCAGCCCAGCCTGCCCACGCACTCGCTGGACCAGTCCTACCTGCACCAGAACGGACACGGCACCACGGATCTACAAGGTAAGCCCTAATAACCTCACGCAACACATTTGAGTTGTAATAAATAAATAGATGTGTTTTTAAATATGAGAAGGATTAACATTTCAAGCAGAAATATTGACTTCGCATTGAAACAATTAAATTATAATGAAGTGGAGATGGCTTAGAGCGGTGCTTGATTTTGATTTTGCGCCAAAGGCGGTCCTAATGGAAATATTGAATAACTCAATATGTAGTCAATTAAGTTAATTTTTTTCTTTCTGTATTTCACTTTATATTAAATTCAAACAGCACTCCAAATTGAACCCACTAAAGAATAAATTGAAATTTAAAGAATGTCTGCGCATTTATCCCCCCAAAAATCAAATTCTGACACGGCTATGCGTTATATATATATATATATATATATATATATATATATATATATATATATATATATATATATATATATATATATATATATATGTAGGCTATAGCCTATATATGAATTGTGAATATGTGAATTGGTGCCACATAAATAAACTGCATTTTTAAAAAGATACTCTAACTACTGACAAAACACATATATAGGGGGTGGTTCAAAGCCGTATACGGTTATAATTTATAGAAGAGGTTTGAAAAATTAAGAATAAAATCAAAAATTAAAAAAAGCACCTGAGAACAACAAGTCTGCCGCGACAGTTTACAGTCATACCAGTCTTTTGGCAAGAAAAACAAGCGCGGTTTGGTCCAGCCTGCCTTGCCCCGAGGCTCATAGTCCTCCGGGACTGGCGTGCAAGAGGGCCACTGTCAATTAGCCCTGCAAACCCGCCTCTCCTTTCCACAATCTTTATCGTGCTCGCTTAGTGGGCTTGGAGTCTATGAGGAATACACACATGCATGCAAGTTAAAGAAGCAATATTGCTCTAAATCTGCGAGTGAAATAAATAAATTTCAGCTTGCCGCACAAGTTTAAAAAATAAGTTAAAGAGCATCTCTGCGACCATGTAGGAAATCAACTTAAATATCACATTAGCAGTTAAAATGTGTGCCACTGATTCCAAATTAATTGCAACTTTATTGGAGCATTTTTATATAAGTAATTTTTATTCAAAGCTATGACAATCTTAGAGAAAAACATTAACTCCTCCTCAGAATGTTCAGAATTGAATGCTAAACGTGTTTGTCATGTAATAAGTTGTAATCTTTTGGGTCCATGTTTTGCAGGTATTCCTCGGTACCATTCCCAGTCCCCCAGCATGTGCGACAGGAAGGAGTTTGTGTTCTCGTTCAACGCCATGACGTCCTCAGCCATGCACTCGCCGAGCAGCAGCTCCTACTACCACCACCAGCAGGTCTCCTACCAGGACATCAAGCCCTGCGTGATGTGACGGGGATCCGTCCCGGGGTCTCCCTGAAACCACGAACTGATTTCACAACAAATGACCACTGAGACACACGAGGGCGTGAGGCAGCCCTGAAGAGCTGACCGGGACTACTCCTCTGTACTGTTTTACGCAGCGGCAAAAAGGCACGGAGACGGGACAGTCACGAAGCAACCGCATTACGATAATAATATATAGTACTTTAAAAAAACAAAAAAAAACTTTTTGTGCCATGATCATCATCATCATCATTGACCAGCGGGAGTAAGAAAGCGGGCGTAAAGGAAACCATTTGGTACTTAGTCCTGCAGAGCAGATGACAACCACTTCACACTCGTGTACATGTTTTTTTCATGCTGTTAAAAAAGAAGCACATTTTCATTTCTCCGTTTAAAAGTTTTACATTCATTTATATCCTGAAAAAACGACAAAAAAAACTAACAAAAAAACAAAACAAAACAAAAAAATATATATATCTTGTTCTTCTGTTGGACTGACTTTACCAACGTCGCTGAAATGAATAATGGACATTACGCAGGCCTGTATACTGTACGTCCATATACTGTATAGTTTGTAAAAAATAAGATGGCACTTTTTAGATAGCCTGTAAGCGCAACTTTTTTTTTAATTTATTCCCTAGGCCTATATTTTAATTTCAGGCGAAGTGGCCAAGGAGTTACATGCTTTATTGGCAATATTTGTCAGAGTTGTTTGTTTTAAATTGAAATTGAGAATATATTGTAAGCACTGTGGCGTTTGTGTCAAATGTATAGACCATTACCTTCAGCACTGTATATTTACTATGTATTGGTAGGGAAATTAGCGAGGGTCCACCAGCGAGAGCTGACGTTTAGGTTATGTTACAACAAATCATTTTTAAGAAATAAAATATATCTGCCGGGCTGTTTAGGCCCGTGAATCCATAAAAAAAATGAGATTTTATTTGCCAAATCTCTGGCATTTTTTTTCTTACAGGTAAGAGAGTGGGTTGTTGAAAATAAATAAAAAAATAAACGTAAAAATAAAAAAGTAACTTCTATGAACCAATCTACCCCATTGGCTAAAAGGAATTGACATTGAATTTTATTCTAACAAAAATGACATATGTCTATATTACACACATATAATTAGTCAGGTTTACTCGGAAGTCTGGTTTAAAGCTCAGTATGGATAGCTTTTGTGGTCCACCACAAAACTGTTACACCAATGTCATCGCTATATGTTGTAATGTGCAGGCGTGAGAATCTCTGATAAAATGGTATTAGACTCTCTGCAAAACATCGACTAATTGGTAAAATGCAGTGTTTGAAAGTTTTGCCTTATCATGGCCTCAATGAGTCAAGTGTACAGCAATTTCGACACAAATCAAATATTTAACATGCCATTCTTGATGAATACCTCAGAAGAATATAATAAATGGTAATTATAAAAATTAAGAATTTGCTTGAGTGTTCAAGAAAATACAAGCAACGTTCAAATGTATTTCTGAAAAAAAATGCATTAAGAAAATCAGAAAAGCCCTGCTGTAAAACAAGTCACTAAAATAAGATGCCACAATATCACAAAGGACAAGAGTAAATTATTCTCATTTTTTTTAGGTCCTTTAATATTTGTAAATTATATCAGTCAATTTTACCAAAGTTGAGGTGGTTAAGTAATTTGATTATTTCAAATGTGTGAAGCTAAAAACAGCAGGGAATCTTAGAAAGATGTGTACATAATCCCCCTACCAGACTAGTCCGATGCACAGTTCTCAAAATTCAGATCAATGAGTGGAATCGGCCGCGAAGATGTCTTATTAATCTTATTTTGTATTCATGTACATGTATATTTACAAAAGAACACACATTCAAAATGTTTCATTTTGACAGTTGTGTTGCTCTTCAATCTCCCTACATGACCACTGACTGAACTCTAGTAAAATGCCATCGAGCGCAGGGTGAGCGAGCTTAACAGCAGTGGAAACGCACATTAACAAACCGATGACATCTGCTGAGCTTCAGCGCTCTGGCAGCGCTCACACAGAGATGGAGCTCCACAGCTGTTCCCAGGCCAAGCCTGCAGGACAGCGCCATAAAAAGCCAGAGGCCTGCGCCGTGCAGACAGACACACTCTGGGCTTGTGTCTCGGTACAAGCAGAACTTGAACGAAACAAAAAAGAAACCGTCTCTCCTAACTGAGTGACATGCAGTTAGTTAGATCATTTCTGCGCAGAGACCAAGAAAACTGCTGCAAAACAAAGCACAGGTGAGACGGGTTATTACTAAAGTCTGAATTAGAGGCTTGCGTGTGTGTGTGTGTGTGTGTGTGTGTGTGTATTTTAATTCCTGTCACAGAAATAAATACTTTATTACTATTACTATTACAATTTGAAAGCTAACGTCAAAGCAGACTTGTCCAGTTTCAATATTAGTCAACAGTATTTTCCTTTCCTTTCTGAATGAAGGGAGTGACTCATTAAGAAAACAATCTCTAAACATTTGCTGCAAGGCCATGCTCTGTTTTTTCAACCAAAGTTTAAGGGGACTGCTGAATTACAGTCATGTGAAAAAGAAATGATATGATAGGACATATTAATCATGAAAAAATATCTGGTCTGGACCACATCTTGGATTTAAGAAACTGTGGCTTGAGATCAACAACAAAACATATCAAATTACATTGTGCCTTTATTAAAGAAAATCTAAAGAAAGAAAATGCAAAAGTGGGGTGAAAAACTGACTTCAATATTTCTATAATTAAGCAGCCGGATGTAGCTAAATCCACATGATTATCATATTGGTAACACCTCTATCGGAGCAGTCTTTGCAGTTTAGGTATGTTTATGATGTCAGAGAGGCAACTGTTGCTGCAAGTCCATCTGGGAAGGATTATTAGGCCACTTCCAAAAAACTTGGAGTCCAATATTTTGCATAATGAAGATTGTTTTCAGGAGGAAAACATCTACAATACTGGCACATCTTCCCTGTAGAGGACATCAGTGTGTTAAATCCAATGTGGTCCTGCAACAGCCAGAGAAAGTGCAAATGAACCAAGACCTACATATCAGATTTTTTTAGGCCTCAGTGATTATGTTACATATTCAAGTTCATAACAGTGCAATAAGAAAAAGACTTCACAAGTATCGACTAGTATGTTTAGAAAAGTTGACAAGAGAAAGCCTCAGAAGAAGATGGCATCATGGCTTAGACCAACAACTTCCATCTGAACAAACCATGAGATTTCAGGAACAATGTCCTTTGGACAAACGGCCAGAGAGGTTTAACCATAATGCTTAGCTCTACAGTCAAATGGGGGAAAAAAAAGCACCTCAGCACAAACATCTCATAACACTCAAGCACGGTGGTAGGGGGTGATGATTTGGGCATGTTTTGAGCCAATCATGAACTCTCACACGCAGAAAAGTATTCCACGGTCAAATGTGAGCTGTCTGTCCAGAAGCTGAAGCTTAGATGAAACAGGGTCGAGCAACATCACAGTAATCCGAAGCACACCAGCAAATCTACAACAGAACAAGTGCAAATTACAAGAATCGAGCTGCAATGACCCCATGAAAGACCAGACTTCAACTCACTTGAGATGCTGCAGCAGAACCGATGGAGACCTTAGGAGAGGTTTGCATAAATAAATGTATAATATATGAGAGAACAGGGTCCAAAGTCTTCCACAACGATATGAGAAAACGATAGCGGCAAACAGATGAGTTTTGTTGCTGAAGGTTCTACTGAATCATGATGCATGATTCAGACACCATCTATGCATTTTGTTTTAGTTTGGTAAATAATGAAGAGGTGAAAAAGGTCCAGCTCAGTTGTTTATCTGGACTTGACACATTGTACCATTTTAGGTGAATTCAGCTCAAACTGTATTTAATTAATTGTAATAATGTAATGTAATAATAACCAGGTGATTATTATATTTATAGATAAAAAGTGAATGATGGTACATGTATGAACCTAATGACTCTATATGCTTACACTGTGTGACAGCTTTGTTAAAATATGATCAGTAGTCATAAATGTTAGTGTTTATCGATAATTAGGCTATATTCTCTTTAGAATGGAAACTATTAAAAAGCAATCATGGTACATGGTCTCAATGTGAAGAAGTCCGCCATCCCGCAAAATATTCATCTAAATAAAAATGAGATACGGCAAAGTTTTGTTAAAAAAGGCACAAAGACTGAACAAGTACAAACATTTTAGTAAACAGTTGTCAACATACCAAACACAATCAAAAATAACAATAGTAATAACGTTACAATTCAGATGAGCAACAATCTTTTCCAAAATACTCAAAAGAAAATAAGACAAGAAAAAAAAAAGCTGACACAAGGAGCTATAGCTTATGGCAACACAATATGTTTACAGTTTCTTTTCTTTACTAACACGCATAAAAGAGAAAATGACTGAGTCCTGTACCACATAGAACGATAAATTGTACAAGTAAGTTGAAATAATCTTGGTCAAATTCTGATGTTTCAAATCCACTATATCGTTGTAGCTTATATATGGACTGATATTGCCAGCATGTTCCAGTGTCTTCATAGCATCATTATATATATATATATATATATATATATATATATATATATATATATATATATATATATATATGAGATACAGAAAATGTATTAAAAAAAAACTAAACAAAAAAAACACATGGGATACACGTATCAGCTGGTCAATTTCACTTCTTGACAATGTAATAATAAAAAATAAAATCAGTCACCCAAATTTTATAAAATCGAAAAAATTTCGTAAAAATGGTGCAAAAAATATGAAGACCTGTGTGATGAAGAACAGTATGGGCCTGGATCAGTGTGTCCCAGTGCCTCAGGTACGACTCCCCTGCTGGTTTTGCTGCGGATATTTAACAGCTCTCACACACCTGGATCAAATTAATGGCTCATCAACAGATTTACCCAGACCTTGATGACAAGCTGATGATGCAATCCTTTTATTCAAATCAGGTGCACGGCAGCAGAGAAGCATCTAAAACATGTGAGGCAGTGGGCACCATGGAGCAGGACTGGAAAACATCAGCCGACAGGGACTCAGAACTAGTTACAAAACTGAAAAATGCTCAACTTTTAGTGCCAGGATTTACGCTCCTGATTTGCAGTTGTATAACTCGCCACACGGTGGAGCCATTTGCAAAAAAAAAAAAAAAAAAAGAACCTACTCTCTTGCCCATAGATGAGGTAATTTTTTAGTAACAACTCTAAAAACACAACCTTCCTCGAGGAGGTGACCATGAGCTGAATATAGAAAATTACTTATTCAACCCCTGAATTATAACAAACAGTATTAAACCAAAAACTGCAAAGAGAAACGACTGCAGTGTGTCATGTGATTACCATGAAGAAGAAAGGCCACTAGCACACCAGGACCAGTTGGTGTGTACACAGATCAAGGCACATGCAGGTTCTCTTACACGAGGCGAGACGCAAAGCTCTCATAAGAAATAATTTGAGATTATACTAAATTAGATATACCCACATTTTGTGTATTGCTGTCGCCTAATATTTTAAATCAAGTTACCGTACATATTTCATAAATGTTTTATGTAACAGAGGTCCACTTCAAATACAAAACAGACTTAATACTACTAAAGGCTTTACGTCTGCATTAAAACAAACGTTTTCATTTTTTTGTTTTCCTTGTTTGTTTTACTCTTCAGTCTTCTCAGCGGGGTCACTTTTCACTTCTGGTGGGGTCACCATGGACTGGGGTGCCGGGGATGGTCTCTGCCTCCTGTTGGACTGTCCGGATCTCTTGCCTCCACGCTGGCTCTTGGCCAGCTCAGCCTGCAGGCTGGAACCGTTCAGATCGAGACCCTGGAGAGCTTCCAGGGCCTGGTCTGCAGCTTCACGGTCACTGTAGTCCAGGAAGGCCCTGTGTTGAGCTCCCTGCCAAGTGAGCCTCAGTGGAGCTGCCTTCCTCTCTCTGAGAGCACTCTTAAGCTCGCTAACGCGCAGCCCGGCGGGGATTCCTCCCAGGTAAACAGTGGTTATGCTTGAAGAGAGCCAACGCTGACTCCCTGCTTCATCTCCACTGTCCTCGGGACCCTGCTCCTTTTTGGTCTCCCTGCCTTTTCTCCGTACCATTTTATCAACTTGTCCTTCCTTAGCTCCTCTGCTTTCTCCCCTGCTATTTTTCCTCATTCTAGCTGTTTGCTGTCTGGGTTTCTGTTCTGCCTGCACACCTTTCTCTAGTTTGGACTCTCCCTCACCCTCCCGTCGATCGTTCCGCCTCGGCCTCTGCCTGGGTTGCCTTCTTGGTTGATTGGTCTGCAGACCATAGTCTGCTGTAGGCGATGCCTCCCCAAGTGTCACATCCTTTCCAGCCTCTTCCTCCAGAGCACGCAGCTTCTTTAGGATGGGGATCCTCTCCAGCTTTTCTGGGTCCAGCTGGAAACAAATTACTTGGTATTAGTCCACACTGCTCAGAGCCCACAGTTAATAATCATTTTTACAGAAGCAGGATATGCAACTTCCCACACAGCTAAAAATAACTGCTTTCTTGATTTGTTGGGTCTTCAAGTGTGCTGGCAGCCTTTGATGCTGACCAGTCCTGTAAAGGATATACGAGCCCATTGTTTTTGCACTGGCCTGTTTGACCCGTCTTTCCCCTGCCCCTGCATAGCCAAGGTGGCTGGGCAAAGCAGCCTTTGATGATCGGACTCGGCCTTCCTGTCTCCGCGGTCACTGGGTCCTGTTTACTTACATGCGTGTCTTAAGGAACCCAGAGGTTACACACAAGCTGTCCTCGGGATAAGAATAAGACCCTCATCATGTCTAATTAAAGACCTGATCAGGAGGAAATTCACATGAGTCACTGCCAGTGTCAAGAAGTCAGAGACACTTTTGAGGTCAAGACCCTAATTTAAAAACACACATAGAAGGATGTGTTTTTAAATAAAAACATACTTGCACTCCATATACACACAAAGTAAGCAGGGTGTGTGTCATATAGAAAAACTACATTCAGACGGAAATGGTAAAGACATTTAAAAAGAAAAACAGTCAAGATTCATTAACGTTTTATAATGATACTGTGATCTTAAGATGAACTCTGATGCAGTAGTTTTAGTTTAAGTCCATTAGGGGGCAGTGTCACCACAGAGAGCACCAGACTGAAATATCTCGTCAGATGCTGCTGATTCATTTTGGGCCCCTTACAAGCCCACTATGAATATTAACAGAGATTTATCAAGGAAAGGCCGCTGTCCTGCATGTTTTTGATGATTTCCTGCCTCAACAAATCCTGTTACAATTGATTGTGTCATCGACAGACTTGTGCAGACCTTTTCTTTTTTTCATTTAAGAAAGAAGGACTTGATATGCAAGAGCCATGTTGAAGGACAAATAAAAAAAAAAACAAATTCAAGGATTAATGAACACCAACTTTAATTCACACTTTAATAAAATAACAATTGAATTGATATTGAATTGCCTATTGAATTTGATCTAAGCAACATTTAATGTTGGATCATTTTTCTTTTGTATCTTCTAAAATTAACTAGTTCAAATATATTTTAGCTTTAAGATGCATTTCTCCAACAGCTCCATTGGAGAGACAGCAGGAAACTGCGGGGTAGAGTTGGGGAATGAACTGCAGCAATAATTTGCTGTTATTTTCAATCAGGATTTGTCGATTAAACATATTAATCAGGTTTTTAAAACAGCGTTTTTCCTTCTTTGTAATATCAGAAAGATTAGGAACATCCTCTCCCAGATCATTCACACGACTAGACTAGATTAGATTACTGTAATGTTTTATTAGCAGGATGTCCAAGTAATTATCTGAATATCCTCCAGCTGATCCAAAAATGCAGCAGCATGAGTGCTGACAGAAATCAACAAGAGACACCACATCTCTCCTGTGTTAGCCTCCCTCCATCGGCTCTAACAATTAAAAATGTTATTACTCGAGTCCTAAACGGCCTACCTCCACGATATTTGCAAGACCTGATAATACCTCATGTTCTTAACATAGCTCTCCGTTCTCAGAGTGCAGGTTTTACTCTTAGTTCCTAGAGGATCCAAATGTAGATCTGGAGACAAGTCTTCTGCTATCAGGCACCGTTACTATGGAACCAACTTCCAGTTTGGGTTAAGGAGGCTGACACCACTTCCACCTTTAAAACCAAACTGAAAACGCTTCGAAATGGAGTGACGGAGAAGTCCGAAGGGTTCACGACGGCGTCACGGCAACGGCGTAGGCTCTGTGTAGGTTTAACGCAGAACTACAGTATAATTTAGGCTTAAAGGGGAATTTTCTTGTAACTGTTGGGTTTAAGGTTTTTCTCCCACTAGGGGTGGTTTTACCTGCCATTTTTTTAATGTAATAATTGCTCGGGGTCATGTTCTGGGTTTCTGGAAAGAACCTAGAGACAACTTGTATTGTAATATATGTTATATAAATAAAACTGAATTGAACTGAATCACTAGCTGGATGCAAACAAGGGACCCTGTGGTCAAACTAGGCAACTTCAACCTTCTGCCACTATTACATCCTTTAAATAAAATATATTTTACCATCTTGCAATGACAAGACAAGCATTAAGGAAAAATTAACATTTACCTTAGTCCAGATGATTCCTTGCGGTTTAGGTAACTGGCAGTTAGTTTTAATAACTCTGGTGGGTGTGAGGATGTAGTCAACAGTCAGATCATGACTACCCATGAGCTCCTCTGGAATATCCATCACCTTAAATGACAAATATCAATCAATTATGATGGCAATATCTTACACATCTCCAAAGATATCATTGTTTAGATTTCAAAAACCTTTCAGAATATCATAGCTGTTGTGTTTGTCAGCTCATCATCTGATGATACGAGTCAAACTGCTGACAAGTTCAAAAGAAGACTAACCTGGCAGTCATGGACAACAGTAACTACCACAGTGGACTCGTTCACAGCTCCCATCGAAACCATCATGGCATACTCCATGTCAGCAAAGCCCTCCCCCTTTCCAATCCTACAACCTGGAAGAAGCAGATGCAATCAAACTTTTTCAAATACATATTTTGCATAATAAATCAAGAGCCACATCTAGAAAAGATTTAGGGTCTGAAATCGATCCATAGAGACTCCCCATCCAAGGGGTGGTACCCACAGTTGCTTATGAAACTGCTTTTGCACGCAGTTGTTAGTGCTGCGACCAATCAGAGCAACAAACAAGGTGATATATTACAAATGATAGAAGCGAGCCAACGGGAGAGTGTAGAAGAGTTACATGAAACTTTTGAAGTAGCCTGTTGGAAAAACAGCAAATACATCTACCCTGCGAAGGAAGATGTATGCGATCTAAGGGTGTTTGATGATTTGAGTGCCGTCTTCCGTTTAATTTTCAGATAAAAAGTCTAAATTTTAAACTGTCAATGCCAATTCAAATGATTGTTATCTACACCGTTTACATCTAGATTACGTCACCGCTCTGTCGTCGTCATGTTAAGCCCACCCAGATATTCTCTCTACAAGGATATACTGATTTGATTGGCTCACCAAGACTAGTGGGCAATATTTAATGAGCTCCAATTGATGGTAGCCAGACATATCTTTAAAGCAAATTTAAATTTGCGGTATATCTAGATTTCTAGGCTACAAAAACTGAGTTTCAATTAAAATAGCTAACAGGCAGTGGGGACTAGTGGCAGTTTCTATCAATATAAGCAGTCTGATAAAAACAAACATGACCACTGCAACAGATTTTTATGAGCAGTATAAATTAGTGCATTCATTGGGGTAAGCATGTCCCCTTCACGTCAATCAAGTGGTTTAAAAATGGGGATAACTGTGCATTAGAAATTCTTCTAAAATATATGGAGGACACAGCTCCCATTAGGAGAAACTTCCCCACATCCACTTCTGTTTTTCTTCAAATCTCCCAGACAGGGTGCGTGCTTGTGCTTCAGTGGGAGAGGAGACATGCAGTGATGCACACAATTTATTCAACAAGAGCTTTTTCAGATGCTTTCAGTCCCTTTTATGTGTAATAAAGCATCCCCACAGGATATCTTTTCAAATCCTCCACATTGTGATTTGGCAAAGTCTGTGTCTAATAACAGACTTAGTCTTGAGACAAATGTGATGTTAATTATTCTGGGTAGTGAAAGGTATGTCAATCTGCTTCATTTGATGCTCACAGAATGAGATAAATAAAAACAGAGCCCACACATGTATCTTTAACTGATGCTTAAAGAGGATGAATGCATTTCTATCGCGTCTACATTACCTTTAATGGGTTCTCCTATTGGTATGGTCAAACTCATCTGGAACTCAAATTACCATTGATTAACCTCATTTATAAACCTCCATAGAGCTCAATTAATGAAAAAAAATCATTATGGATATGTTTACACCAAATTATTTGTGAGTGGGTTGTATTTGATTAAAGAAAAATCTATACTATCATTCCTTAACTGAACCATTATAGTCAGGTGGTAAAATGTTGGAGCCAACAACCTTTCTCTGACACGGCCACAGAGCCAACCACCACCAGGTCCACCAGCACCTTCGCATCCAGGCCAACGGGCACACTGAAGTCCCTCACACCCTGAAGGAGATTAAGAGGACAGTAAAGAAAATAAATAACCATTTGAAGTTGACAAATACAATTTGGGGTGAAGAATATTGATGAAATTCAGTTTAAATGAGTAGATTCAAACCTGTGAGGAGGAGCAAACGCGCAGCTGTTCTTTGCTGGCCCCCTGGGGAGGAGTGATCTTATTGAAAAGACCAGTGCGAAGACGAGGAGTCGGAACAAGTAAGGTTTTCTGGGCCTGTGAAGGTAAGGGGGCGGGGGATAGGATCTACTATAAGATGTCTGAATATTAACATGACTAGAGGTTAAAACTGAACTGGATACATTTAACTCAGATTAAATATAATACAGGACAGATTCAAAAACTGGTGTCCTCCTTGCAAAACTACTGCAGTGAAATTGAGTATGTCTTGTGAGGGTTCATAATTTTCTAATACTCATATTGTGTCATGTACATTGCACCAATCACCACAACAAATTCCTTGTGTGTGTTAAACTACTTGGCAATAAACATATTTCTGATTCTGATGTATCCTAACCTGAAAGTCTTACAAAATATTCAAGAAAAATGAATCAACCCTGCTTTCAGTGCTACCTCAAGCACTGCCAGCCGAGCACCTTCCAGAGGCTTGTCAGGATCCACCTTCACCTCAGCTGTCTGAGTGAACACTTCCAACTCAGTCACTTTGGAGCACGCAGCAAAAGCCCCCTAAAGAGGAAAGAACAGCGTTTGAAAAAGGAAACTTACTTCCAAAGTGACAAAGCGTGCCTGCTGCTGGGGTCTGTCTGGGTTTACTTTGACTGTCTGGCTGGACCTGAACTCCTGCAGCTCAGCCAGCCTGTCGCACGCTTGAATTGCACCCTGGCCAATAGTCAAACATGAACAGAGACACAATGGATGCATGCAGACGACAACCATTATTCATTCAAATCTGAAGAACGTCAGTCAATATAGTGCAGAAATAGTGATCATTTCACCAGTAGAGCCATTTTTATTCTCAAACTTATGTTTACGCTTCCTTAATGTACATAATCATATAGAATCTATACTGTGCAAAACTGAATGACCAATGTCAGGGGTGTCTAAAGTCGGTCCTCGAGGGCCGGTGTCCTGCATGTTTTAGATGTGTCCCTTTTTTTAATCAAACCATGATACAAGGAGCTTGGTCATCAACTATCCAGACTGATGACAAGGTGGTGACGACCGTTAATTAGAACCAGGTGTGTTAATTAGGAATGGGCGATATTTTACAGTTCATGTTCAAGTTTTTGTGTAAAGCTGATTTATGGTTCTGCGTTAAATCCACGCACAACGTACGTGAAGGAAGGAAGGAAGGAAGGAAAGGAGAAAACAAGGAAAGGAGGAAGGAAGGGAGAAAAGAAGAAGGGAAGAAGGAAGGAGAGAGCAGGAGGAAAGAAGGAAGGAAAGGAAAAAAGAAGGAAGGAAGGAAGGAAGGAAATGAGCCTGAAAGAAAGAAAGAAAGAAAGAAAGAAAGAAAGAAAGAAAAATTCCCGTTGATACGTTTTTGTGTAACAAACATGGCTGATCTGAGAGCGAGATAGATTTATAGTTACAAATGTGGAGTTGAATTGGTATTTTTTTATCGTCATTTTTATCGTTATCGGGATAAATGCCAGAAATTATCGTGATACATTTTTTAGTCCATACCGCCCATCCCTAGTGTTAATGCAGGGAAACAACTAAAACATGCAGGACACCGGCCCTCGAGGACCGACTTTGGACACCCCTGACCAAAGTAATAAATCAGAAAACAGAACTAGAATATGTGATTATTCTAGTAAGGGCTTAAAAAGGTTTAATGATTCAGTAATTTCATGATTTTAATTTTTACAAATCATTTTGTCCTAACAAAAAGGTAATAAACGTGCCTCTCTAGGCCATGATTAGGTACTCCTAGTATTTCAACATACACGTCCGTCTGGGATGAACATCTCTCTTGGAAATAACTTGGTCGACAGCTGTTCAACAGTATTTTTAGTGACCCTTTAAAATAAGGAGCGCAGTGACACTAGACATTAAATCATCGCCATGTTTGGAGTAATACCAATATCAAGGCAAAAACTAGGCGAACAAAAACATTTAGGTCAGGTGAAAACCTCCTCGTGTGGTAGATTTAGGTGTTATACCCTGAAGACCAGCCGTGCTGGTCCCGACTGAGTCTTTGCTTTAACTTGCCTTGAAGTTTGGGATTCTGTTGTGAACAGGCCTCGGGAAGTTGGCCAGGTTCTTTTCTTCAATGTAGTCCCAAACTTTCTCACGGATGTCCCACTTCGTGGCTCCTGGGGATGAAAGAAACGAGTGTCGTGAAAACGCAAAGCCGACGTTTACTGCATTCGTGGAACAAAAAGCACTTGAGCAGCGAGTCGACACTAACTTGACGACGAAACAAACACCGACGACATGTGTCCTACCTGGATTTATTTTTATGACGGGCTCCATTGTGGTAAAATTGACAGAAATTGTCTGTTTTTGTAGCAAACGTGACTCTGCAAAGCTCTCCACGTGAGCACTAACACGAAACAACAGCTGCTTGTCAATGTTTATGGCCGCTACGGAGAGCCGGAAGGACAAACTCGACAAAACGCGAACACGAAAGTGGCTTCCAAGCACCGTGAAATGTTACTTTGCTGTACTTTCTGATTCATTTATTTTTTAACAACACATTGTTTCCTTTCCACGTATATGAACAATTTTTTCTATCGTACCCTCCAACGATTCTTTGTATAATTTTTTTCCCCACAAAACATGCAGCAGAGGTGTCCAAACATTCATTACTCAGGTAGAAGTGTAGATACTAGAGTTTAAAAATACTCCTGTAGAAGTTTTTTACTCAAGTAAAAGTATAAAAGTACTGGTTTCAAAACTACTTAAAGAATAAAAGTAAAAGTAATGTAAGGGGGAAAAAAGCCATTAAGGACAAAAGCCATTGAAAATGAATGCATCTTAGTATAATGCAAATATATTAAAGAACCATATATGTGTACTATTGAGCATTAACATGTGTTTCAGAGAGCAGAAGATATGATGACTAGTTGCCTATAAGTATTGTAATGGTGCAAAAAGTCAAACTTCAGAGGCATGTTATCATTTATCCTAACCTTTATTGGAATGTACATCCAAGTTTAGTTGCAGGAATCACAGGGCAACGGATGTAAGAACAAAACTGGACAAGAACATCTGAAACAACCACAACCAAATTCACTCTATCCAGATGGCGCAATTTAACTGGATAGTTTTTGTTTAAAGGCCGAAATGAAATAGAGTAACAAGGCTGTTTTTGAAATGTAACGAGTAAAAAGTACAGATAATTGTGTGAAAATGTAAGGAATAAAAGTAAAAAGTCATCTGAAAAATAATTACTCCAGTGAAGTATAGATAACCAAAATTTCTACTTAAGTAAGGTAACCAAGTATTTGTACTTCGTTACTTGACACCTCTGTTAAGAAGACATACAGACAAATGTTTAAGCATAAAAAGAGAAACAAAGCAGAACATGAAGGGATAATAAAGCCCTTTCCTGTTCAGGTTGCCACACTTTGAAATGGCAAGCATCATCATTCAAACTGTATTTACTTAGAACAAACAAACAATGCACAAATTAAAATACTGCTCAAACAGTTAGATGTAAAGCAAGGATTTGTTTATTTATTTATTTTTCATTTTTTGGGATCTGCGCAGTGGTAATGAAAGATATTACAGAGATGGGACGGGATGGGATGATGCCAATAATGTTGGTACTCTAATTGACTTTGCAGGAGAGAGGGACTTGCAGGGATCCTCAATTCTGGTCCTCGTGGGCCGGTGTCCTGCACGTTTTAGCTGTTCCTCTGCTTTAACACACCTGATTCTAATGAATGGTTGTCATCGGCATGTTATCAATGTCTGCACAAGTCTGATAATGACACAGTCATTTGTATCACGGTGTGCTGAAGCAGAGAAACATCTAAAACCTGCAGGACACCGGCCCACGAGGACCGGAATTGAAGACCAGGGATTGTAGAGGACAAATCAGCACAATGAAGCTGGCAGTGATGACAGTTTGATGTTTCATGAAGAACTAAAGGAAACTATACAGTTACGTGTAGAAAGGCCTCTGCATGAGGTGAGGCAAATGCACGACTGTTGATGATCAGATAGATTGGGAGTGCCGTGACAGCCAAAATATCAGTTTTGATGCTGGAAAACACACACACACACACACACACACACACACACACACACACACACACACACACACACACACACACACACACAAAAATAAAAAAGCTCATAATCAAAGTAAATCATGAAATGTTTCACAGCTGACTATCATGTAGTGAAAGCTGGATTATTTTAAGGCTACAATAATGCTTCCAACAAATACACTTGTACTGAGTTATTGCATTTATGAGATACAGTTTAAAAACTCCTAGTCCAGATGTGTTCAGTAATGTAGCTCACATGTGTGGTCTTTTGACGAATGAAACTGGAGCAGGAACACAGTACTTAAAAAAGTTGTAAAGCTTCTCAAATGTCACAACATGTTGCCTCTGTTGAAATACTGTAATCACATGTTTAGGGTTTTCATAAGCCAAAGATATTTCTAATGATCAAGTTCACCATGGCTTTGAAATGTGCATAAACATTTCTGTTTCCACTTCAAGCTTCGCTCCTCCAGGATTTATGACAACTTTTATTGCCTGATTCCCTTTAGGGAAAACAAATTATTAAAAGGTCCTTATTTTACTGTACACCTCATGAATGCTCTGTAGTATTTAGACTTAAATTCAAGTTATTGCTGAGATTATCTTTAAAAAAAAAAGTGATTTATTAGGGCCGTGATGTAAATCTGACAAGATACATGGATTATTTAAGAAGTCACAGATATATGCTTGTAACGGCTGTACATCTACATTTGAATGTGTATTCATGAACAAGTGTCTTGATAAATGTATTGATGGTGCTTATTTAAGATGGCGTCTTTGGTATCAGTAGTTCACAATCTGAAGAGAAGCCTTCTGCCACAACAAATACATCTTATGTGGGAGCTCTTGAGCCATGTCTTCTCCTCAATCATCATATTTCACTCTTGTACAAAAATTTGGATTACCTACCGGTAGTCTGTACTTTTAATGAATAACACATTCAGGTCATCTTGACTTACATTTGGCTTGTGTATCATAGCCTTGTTGAGATAAGCAATCATTCCAATTTGTGCTTATGAAACTAATGAAAGTGTGGGAAGTTGTATTTATTTAATTTCTTTTACATAGAGATAAACCATTTTACTTCTTTTAGGTTTTCTCGAGGTGTAGCCTATGTATGCTATAGAACTGAGCTGAGAGCAGTGGAGCCTCCCAACTTAGCACGTTAATGTGTTAGTCTTAACAATGTCATAAAAGTTAAAGGTCAAATTCTATAGTCAATATATGGCACTATAAGATTGGAAACCTCTTAATCTGCACCCAAAGCACAGTGATGCAGACTGAAAGATACAAGGACTTGAGAAGACATGCTGCCTCAACCATACTGATGAACTCCAGATCAGGACTCAGTGTCGTAACGATGTGATGATCTGTGTGGTTTCGGTTCTGTTTCTGTGCTTGTTTGTACTTCATCCAGGTTTTACTGTTGGTCTTGTTTCTATTAGATTTCTGGCTTTGATAAAGTTTTAGCCTTGGATTTTTGTTTTTGTGTTTATGCTCATTTGCCATAATTAAGCTCCTGTTTTGTATTTAGCAGCTTACTGTCTTATTTCTCAGTAATCACTCTCTCCCTCTGTGTCATTTGAAGTTTTGCTTCCTTGTCTTCCCGCCCACATTGTTTTCACCTGTCACTCGTTATCCAATTAGTTGTCAGCCAGTGTTTGAAGTCCATCTGTTCGCCCGCCATGTTCCTGAGTTTCTGCTCCCAGTGTTTTTCCTTCCTGGATTAAAGAAAAAATGTATATGTATATACATATGGGGGGTGGTGGTCTAGTGGCTACAGAGGTGGGCAACCCGGAATGGCAACCAAGATGAACCACCTTGGGCCCCTGAGCAAGGCCTTAACCCTAATTGCTCCATGGTGTCTCAGATGGAAGTCGCTTTGGATAAAAGCATCTGCTAAATTACAGTAGTAGTAGTATATATACAATGCAGACCATAAGAAACAACGTGTTAAGAATTTAAAAAATCCAAAGCCATTTTCTTCCAAGCACCTGCAGCAAATAACCTCTGTTCTGATCAAAGACAAGCAGCTCACCATGTCTGCAAAGACACGCACTCTGGCTTACATCAGTGGAGGCTGACTAGGATCTGAACTGCAGCGGTATAATAAGCTGAAACACCTCAAAGCTTAACAAGGACCAACTTGGAGGCAAATGAATGAAAAAGAAGCGGAGGTATTGCATTGGCATCAGTTTGATCGTAAACCAAAACACTGAGCAAATTAAAATAATGACTTGCTATCGGTGCAAGATGAAAAGACAGAGGTTGTGTGTCTCTAACCCCTGGTAATTAAAAGCTCTAATGTTAACATTATGGTAGCAATAGAGGATAACTCACAGATCCTCTACACTCAGCAGAATTCATCCTTCGGGCACCATGGCTTTCATTACTTAAAGCCTTTTCCAGTTCATTCAAAAGTTCCAGCACACACCACACAAGAAGAAAAAAAAACTTGTGTGTTGTGGAGAAGAGAAAAACACACATTTTCCAGACGAGTAAACAAATTCTCTAGCAGTGCTCTCTGAGCAATATCCAAAACATGACCTGTCCTGAAGTCTCCCACATGGCTTACATGCTGAACACAGCCACACAGACCAGAATCGGAGGCCTTGAATGTATCCTTTAACCTGCTTTACTCTCAAACGCATTGAAGTTTTTCTTTTATTGGGATAATAGACATATATCACTTAAATAATTATAGTTAGATTAGCATTTGACAAAATTTAATGTGGCTTATTTATGTTCCCAGCTGACGATTGTGTTCTTTTGTCTTCTTAGTCTGCGTGCAGGCACAAGACACTCTTTCATGAAGTCAATAACACTTCTTCCTCTAATCCTTCCTAATTGCCCTGATATTGAGTCCTTTCGGAGGAGCTTAAATGGCTGTTGTCCTCCCGTGGGAGGGTCTTGTCACAGAAATAGATGGAGCAGGGTGCACGTGCTGCTGATGATGGAGTAGTGCGGTTTCTCGAGAACACACGAGGGAGCCGCATCCTGCCACTAGAGGGCGCACTCCGCCCGTGTATTCCCTCAGAGGAAAAGCAAAGACACCATTTCCTGCTCATCTGGAGCTGCAGGAATCATGTTTGCATCTCAGACAATATATGTTTGAATGCCCTGACTGTTGTTTTTTAAACGTAAACCTTGCTGTCATCTTAGCACGAGGACTGCATTGTGCATCTTTGACAGATTTAACAGCTAATTTTCAGGTTTACACACAATTTGAAATGCCACTCACATGTGTAGGAAACTACACAGTTACAGTACATGTAGAAAAGCTTCTGCATGAGGTGAGGCAAATGCATCACACACACACACACACACACACACACACACAGACACACACACACACACAGACACACACACACACACACACACACACACACACACACACACACACACACACACACACACACACACCTCTAGTGGTCCATAGCCCTCCCTGACACTCCCCATCTCTCTCTCTCTCTCTCTCTCTCTCTCTCTCTGTCTGGGCAGGCAGCCAGCACAGCCCTCCCTCCCTCTCCCTCTCCCTCTCCCTGCTTTTCTTTCTCTCCCTCTTTACCCTGGACCTCTCTCTGTGTATTCTGAACATACCAAGCCGAGCCACACAATGCTGAAAGTGGCGCAGACATTCCCACCCCCCCTGTTCCTCCTGGTCTCCCTCTGTGAGGCAGTGCGGCTCTGATCGCAGGGCAGGACAGGGAAACGGTGTCGCAGGACGAGCCAGCATCACCTGTTCGGGACATTTGCAACAGCAGTAGACGAGAAAAGAAGGAGGAGCAGAGTCACTTAAGGGCTCTGCTCTGTCTGTGTCCACCCATCTCCACCCACCTCCACCACCCCCCTCCAGACTCCCTCACTTGCACACATTCCCCCAGCCTATCCTCCCCATTTGTCTCCTCCACTCTCCGATGCTGGTGTGGTGACCAGCAGAACTCTCGGCTGAGCTGCATGGAGGCACAGGGAGGGGCAGGGAGCCCAGGTAAGAGCCATTTTCTGTCTTTTCTTCCCCCTGTGCTACAGCTTTGTGCACTATTATTGCTGCTTCTTTCTTCATGATGTTTGTGTTTGACAACTTGCTGAATTGTTGGTCCATAATCTGTCCGATTTTTTCTTCTTCTTATAAACAACTCCTGTGAAGTGTGAATCAGTGAGTCTTGTGACAGATTTAAATATAGCACTACATCACTACTTTCTGTGTGACCATTTCCTCAGCAGGGACCCAGCTGTGAATGCTTCATTTCTCCATTCAAGATTCACATTTTAATCTGATTCTTGCAGCAAAATTCATTCCATGTGGTAAACTAGAGGTCAGCTGTGCACAAACTGGACCGCTGAAATCCAAACTATAGAACAATAGAGTGGTGTTTGTGTTAAAGCCCCCCCTCCCAAAAAACAAAGAAAAAGAAAAGCCTGTGCTGTGTGGTGGCCCTGCACAGCGCTTTCAAGCCAGTTTTTTCAGTTTCATCATTCAGATGGATGATATTGCAGTATATAAATTTAATGGCGTGAAACAAAGCAGTGAGAGGAGAGTTTGTCTGTTATTACATTTTGTGCTTCGGTGCATGTTCATTCAACATTCACAGTGGTTTTTGGGGTCATATAATGTCTCTGCAGACACTAAAAGTTGCAGTTTCAGCAGGGGCTCGGTCTTTTCTCTCTCTTTTTAATGGGAGGTTGTTTTTTTTCCTAGTTTGGGTTTTTTTTTTTATTTGATCTTTCTGACTTTGCTTAGAGTACCCCAGCAGGTGCTCTTAATACTGACAGACAGAATTATACTCCCCAATGGCAAATTGGTCTAAATCTTTTGCCATTAAAGGGAAACTCAATTATAGTAAACGTCATTATTACGATTTGTCACAGAAGTGGGTCACAAAGTCTGTTTTTTTGGATGTCAGCATCTGTACTGTGGTAGACATATTGACATTTGTGAATAAACTGTGATTTTGCATAGTAATTTAAAGCATACCTAGTGCTGGGTGTAAAGATTAGACTTTAGTCTGCAGCACAATACACTAAAATGATGAAAACTGTCAACTTTGCCATTATGTCCTGTATGCAAAACTTTAGTTTTTCATTTGGAAATATATATATATAAAGAGTTTTGATGTTGATGATAAGGATAATGTTTGAAACTTAAATATGGCTGTTGTGTTATTGATACATATCTGGTGATATGATAATATCATAAGTGATGTAATAGACGCTGTGTGACGTTACATCCTCTGGGCCTCTGGGTCTTAATCATTTCATCTTTCTTTTTTTTTCTTTTGTTGCTTTTTCAGCTTATCACAGTTCTATATTTAGAAACAAATGAAAAGGTTTCTCACAGCAGGAAGATTCCTGGGTCAGTTTCAACGTCTCGCTGTGGAGCTCGCATGTTCTCCTCATGCTCGTGTGGTTTTCGCCGACTACTCCAGCTTCAGCTCACAGTCCAAAATCATGCATGTCAAGTTGATTTCTGAGTCTGAATCGTCCATGGCTGTGGGTGTGAGCCACTAGTGACCTGAGAGCTGGGTTGGATTCCAGACCCACCCCGAATATAAATCATGAAGTCACAGCATGTACTGTGTACACAACATGGAGAAATTACGCTGCAAGCACTGTGAGCTGGTGAAAATAGGGGTTGGGGGGTGTGTTCATTTTTCCTGCCCATGTTAAAATGTTAAAAAGCAACTGATCTGTCATTCTGAGTCACTAAATTCAGTTCAGCTCCTGGTAACACCACACGGAAAATCACTTTCGTCATCGCTCCCCCTCTCTTGACCTCACATCCACCTCCACTGTCAACGGTTAAACAGGGGTCAGGCGTGTGCTGAGAAGTGCTAACGTAAAGGACACGTTCATGATGGCCAGCTGAGTCAGAAACTCATACTCTTATCATTTGTTCTGGCTGCTTCACAGACACCTCAGCAGGTGGTGGCTGGACCAGGCATCTGCGTAAACGTCGCTTGTCATTTGCAGATGATACTGTGACCTTCTTAACTTCTTAAACTAAGTCATCGTCCCCTAAAGCAACTATGCAATCATGTACGAAGACAGCTGAACATGAGTGTCCTCTAAACTTTACAGTGTAAAGCAAACAAATGATTTAAAACACAACACATGTTTTTCTGAATGTACTGAAACTCCTAAACCTAATACAGGATGGATGGATGGATGGATGGATGGATGGAGATATCAGTGGAAATCATTCCTGCTGGTCTAAATACTGAACAAACATTTTATTATAACAGCAGAGGTAAAGCTATAGTCTTTCAGGTTGTCTGGCTCTTCACTGGAGAAACTAATCAATAATCCACAAGTCTCTCAGGTAAAATCAGACTCTATCCTACTCTACTTTCAACTTGGCTGTGACTTGTGTTACAGGACGAAAATAATTAAAGACCAAGCTGCAAGCAGAAAAGGCACCAGCCATCTGGTGTGACCCACCAGAAAGCTGCTATCCTCCTACATGATATTGGAACAATTCTGCATGATAAACAACTTCAGTATGTAAACGAAGCTGTATTCTCTGCTAAATATTTTTACACCCTGTTTTCTGTTATTTTGTTCCACTTTGGATATATTAGTACCATTTATGCAGCTGCGCTGTTGGCTCAGGTGCTCTGTCACTCCTCATTGACGTCCAGCAGCTCCGTGCACCTGTTCTTACCTGCCTCGCCACACTCCGTGTTCAACTGTGTCAAACAGTTGATCATTTAACCTTGATCAAGTTTACCCAATTTAGAGTTTGTGTGTAATCCTAAAAGTGAAGAAATGCTATTTTCAGGACCTTCTATTTTCAGACTTTTGCCTGTGAGAAATATTTCAAAAGAATGTCTGAGATATTTTTCTCTTGGCTTTATTGAAGACTGTGAGACTGTGCAGATGTAAATTTGATATCTGCCCAAGATACTGTGAGCCAAACTCCTGTGATGCAGTTGCACTCAGATAAAATGCTTATCACAGTTTTTAGACAGACACACATACATATTAATGACAGATTATAAAGAAAATAGTGCCTTTGTTTAAATATGGGCCACCATGTACCCCCACAGCAGCGTCGGTGTGTTGGCAGCAAGATTTTTCCAAGACATACCTGTATTTCCTCCTGAGGTGACTTGGAGATTCTGCTGGAGAATACTACCAGCGGTTTGATCTAAATTTCTCATATGCTCTACAAGGCTGAGATCTGGCAGCTGCAAAGGGGGAAGCACATGATTCACATGATTAATAGCTCAGTATCTTCTTGTGGCTGATTCTTTGTATTCTTGAAGGAAGCCACCTCGTTAGTATAGTAATGTTTCATCACATTAACACTTACTCCCATTTGTTTATAAACCAACTGATTTTTGCAGTTCTCCCAGAGTGAGTGAGAGTCAGTCTGATGGCCCTCTGAGCTCAGCTGAGGTGGAGTTGCACTTCTGAATTTTAAGTGCTCAGCTTCACTTCATGTATTAATATTCACCCATTCCTGAATTTCAGCCCTGCAGCACATGGGAAAAAGAAGAAGTTGGGACAGTAAAGCTTTTACTACTTTATAATGTCACCGCTGGAGGAACCAAAGATCTTTGGATTTGAGCAAACTGGATGATGAGGCGTTTTATATTTGTTATTTTGTTGCATTCTTCTTGGAAACTTTCAAGTCTTAAAGTTTGCAGCAGTTCAGGGTTCTCACGTCACTTTTTGCATTGAAATTCTACGCACATTCTCGTTAGGGACGGATCCGGACCACAACCAGCAAAGTCCAACGAGACAAAACATGAAATACATTTGTAACACCATCTGAACTTATTTTTTAGTTTATTACATTGATTATTTCAATGAAGAAAACTCATCATCATTTGTTCAGAATCTTTGAAAACTACCAGAAACAATGGGAATAGTAGACACATCAGTTTCTGTGTTAAGCTACTTCATTTTTGCCAATATATTCTCTCTTTAAAAGTCAAGTAGATTAGTATTTCATTGTTATATTCTATAAAAATGAATTGGTTGGGAGACAAAGCTTTCACACGTCTAGCTCTCTTGTCTATAATTCAACGTGCTCCAGAGAAGATTAGGTTTTCAGTCTGAAGTTGGCGTACTTAAGACCCCATTAAGATATAGAGCAGTTTTATCACACTGAACCTTACGTTACCTGGATAAGCAACTGCAGTAATCCTGCTTCATAGTAAAGCCCCCCTTGCCATTTGAGTTCATCCAATGGAAAGAGACCACAGCATCAGCTGCAGAAAGTGCATCAGGAAAGTAAATGAGGTGAGAGAAGGGTGGGGAGGAGAGAAAAGGTGGATCAGAGAAATAGTGTTTTTTTCAAAATAATTCACAGGTGTTTGATTCTAAAGCACAAAAAACTAATGAACAAAACAACCAAACCTCTCCAAAAGCCTGTAGGAAATCAGTACAGGCACCGCAGTGCCAGATTTCCTGGGACCGAGGCTGAAGTTTTCTCACTGTAAACTCTCTTTTGTGTTGACAGACAAAGCCACAATCAGAGCAGATGATGCCTTTTCAGGGCAGTCTGCAGGCTCAGTTGCTTACGTCTCAGAGAACTTTTAACTGAATTTAAGATGGAAAAATTTTTTTTTTCAAATAATCTTTTTTTTTTAAAGTAATCAAACTAAATTTACAGCATACCTGCGGTGAAAATACAGATTTATGAGATTGAGGCTCCTGCCATCCAGCCTGGCCAGACATACTTCTTTTCCTTAGTCTCGCTACCTTGGATCCAACTTTAATTTCCAGGGGCCAATACCAACAATACTGGAAACTGTTTGTTTGGCAATAAAAACTTGACTTAAGGTAATTTATTAGTAATTCTACAGAAAACTGTTGTTTTAAAGAGTGGCTCTTCGGATCTTTGGTTCGGTACGTTCTGTACCAGTGGAAATGGCTGCGTAAGGGTGAGGAGCCATACGAGTATACGTGATAGGGCACCCAGCCATCTATTCTCTAGCAATGACCCAAACTTAAAAAGCCAATGCTTCCTTTTGCCTCCTACAAAATAACAATCAGTCAGGCGGTATTTTCATCCCATCACATTTCACTGTGACTTTGGTGCTTTACAATGCAGTATATCTGTACAGTAACAAATACATTTGTTGTGTTTTCCTCCAAAATATAGCCAGGTATGCTCCATCATATTTTTACTATCTACCCAAATACATGTAGAAACTGATATTATAGATTTCTGGCTGGTGGCTGAGTTGAAATTCATAAATTAGATTTCCAATGAACATAACTATCAAAATCTGGAGGCAGTAGTTGAGTTTTTTAAATTTTGGAAATCCCTGAGTTTTCTCTTCACTTTTATTACCGTGGCATATACCGTGGCATATCCTTGCAGAGCTAAAACACATAGAGGAGTCAAGTATGATGTATGTAATGTAATTTCTCTGAGAGGCCTAACATCAAATGATCAACACATTTTTTTTTTTTTTAAATCATATTTCTTCACTCTCTGCTCTTGGGATCCTTGTGCGATGACAGAGCCCAATAAAGACATCCAGAAGCTGCTGAAGCCGTCCAGCTCAGGCGACCTATCGAAGGAGCTGTTCCAGCACCCTGCAGGGGAGGACGAGGGCTGTCTGTTGGGCCACACTGCTAGCCTGCTGCACATCAGCGAGAAGAGACGTAAGTGCCAGGGAAAAGGGAAGAACCAATGTGAAATTAACAGTGGGGAGCATCCAGTTGTTACTTTGGGTAGAGGGGTTTTATTGACTTTTTATTGGTGGGAAATGTCTTAGACAAAGTAGCTTATTAACACCGGGAGTTCTTAAGAAAGAAGGAAACAAAGAAGGAAGCATGCCCCATAAGAAAGAATCAATATCTGGATGGATTTTAGTTAACTGTAGCGATGGGTAATGAATCGGATAATAGTGTTCATGCAAATTATTCTAAACATAAATATGGAGCTATTGATTAATCCAATCCCACTATCTGCCTGAGATATTCTGGTCCTTGATCCTCATGACACCACAGCCTTAGCTGAATGGATTCATTGTGCATCAGTGCCACACAGATACTGACACACACAGGCGTCCCTGTAAGTGCCGGACTACCAGGCCTCTAAAGTCCAGGGACAAATATAGAGGCATCATGGATGACAAGGCCACCTTTATTTGCTCCGCTAACTAAACTCTTTTTCAGTGAGATGGCTCATTCAGAGGCTCACGTCCCTACGATTTCAGTGTGATGCGGCAGCTAGCCTCGCTGCCTAATAAGTTGCCTAATAGCATGTGACAACAGAGGTAGAGGCAGGAGAGGAAAGAAATCCAAAACCTGCAAACGGAAATACCATTATTATTCTCAATATTCACTAAATGATGTCGACTCTATTGTGAACCAAGACTGTTTCAGTTTGACTGTTAGCCTGGTACTTGTTTTATTGTAACTCATTAAGGTTGTTTAAACAATGATACACAACGACAGTGCAGCGTTATTGAGAATGACACAGTCACAAATTATCTCCCAGCGCTGCCGATTTATTTCCAAAAAGGAGTTGCTCCTGAGTCATGTGCAGGATTTATTTTTAGCGCCAGAGCAAACATACCTTATAAAGACAAGTTTCCTTAATGTGAGAAAACACAGAGTAAATTAAGTCACATGAAAAAAAAACCCTGCACGATGAAGTAGAAATAATGGTTAAACCTCGACAGCCTGACATAAAATAATGAACAGAAAATATATTTTTAAGTGCACATTTTACATTGAAATTAAAAACACTCCTAAATTTGTCTGTAACAGTTCCTGAACAATATATTTTTGTTCTTCTTTGACTTAATTACTAAGGCTTGATGAAAGAAAAGCTATATGATAAAAGCAGCAATTCATCATCAGGATAATGGCCATTTCGAGTAACGCGTGACAGTTCTTTTAGAGATCAGTCAAAGTCACATCATAGTCAGAAATGACATATTATTTATAAGTAATATGTGGATAAGAAGAAAAAAAACATGGAAATCTACAAGAAGATGAATGATGTGATGAGAGCTGGGTGCTCTGTGAGAAGAAAACATTTCCTCCTACTGTACTGAGCTTATCAGAGTTCACCCATGATTGCAGTTTCTGCACAACACAGTACCAGCTGCTCCGTCTGGACCGATCACTTCACTCAGGCCGGAGAATGAAAGGGATCGCACAAATGGAACATGGAGCTCCCCCCCCCACCTCTGATCATTTTCTCTTACTCCAAATGTGAACCCTTCTGTCCTGACACTCCCTCGTCTTTGTTCTTTGAGCTCAATACATTACTATTGTTTCTCTTTGTTTTTTTACATTCACATAGGATAAAACGGTGACCATGGACATGCCCGGTATAGGAGCAGAGTCATCATTTACATTTGATTCTGGAGGAAAAAAAAAAAAAAAAGTATTTTAATAGGGTGTGGTGTGTGTGAATGATCTGTTATCAACACTGAAGTCTCAGTGCTGCCAATTGGCCTTCGAGATTGAGGCAGTTGTTTCAGCATGTCTGCCTTGAAACGAAAATGCACTGATCAATAATTCAGGATCTGGGGGTACGGAGGAGGCAAAGACAAGATTAGGGAGAGGCAGTTAAAAAAGGACCATCATGGAATGAGAATAATGTGACCAATTTAAAATAATGTCAGAAACAAAGGGGACAGAGCTTTCCTATTATCCACTGTTTTCATTCTGTTTCTCCTCTCTTCCTCTTTTACGGTTTTACATTTTACATGTCTACTTTCTTATAAAACAAGATCTACTCTTTCTCTTTTTTCATCATCCTGTCTTCCCTGTTTTTATCTTCACCTCCTCCCCTACAGTTTCCTCAATGTTTCATTAAGAAAATAGAAATAAGAAAATGCAGATTATTCAGATTTAAAAAGTGATCTAAAGCCATGAATATTTGGTATGAAGTTTTAGGAATCTTTTACAATTAATAAGAGTTCTTTAGGCAGCATTTCTTCAGGCAATCTTTTCATTGAAAGTCTAAAGACTTGACATGGCTGGTCCATATTCCGATGTTTGTGTTTTCTCATCGCCACCGTTCCCTGTTTTCAGTCCATGTGCTTCCCAGCACATTCACTGTTGAGGGTTCTTAATATATTTGACACTCGGCATATTGACTAGCCACCGCCTCAGCACGATGAATAGTCGTCTATAAATCAATATGTGGTCTGCGTGAGGGAGATGGAGGGAATTAAGTGTAGCAGACAAAGAACAGCAGGAGAGTGGGCTCTGCCTTTTCAGAGGAAAACCGCTGGGAAGACGGCACACAAGCAGCACAAGAAGAACAGGAAGGAATAATCTTTAACATATCTGCAACCAGTCTTTTTTTGCTCTCACTCATGAATGTTCAGTGATGTGTTTCCCTCAGACTTGGCTATGCATAGCAAGTCAGTGACTGCTGATATATACATATAAATGCCCATCTGCCCGAGTGTTAGAATAGAGAGTCTTAGAAGGCAGATTAATCCATCTCTATTCCACAGAATCTATTACTCACATTGGTGTTGCTGAGACGAGCAGGTTTATTCTGTTTGTATGTATGTATTCCTCAAACCTTTGAGTATATTTTAGTTTAGATTCATTGGATCCTCATCTCAGTTTCCGAAGCATCTTAATTTGAATGCGGAGTCATGCACATGGAAGCACGTTTCCATGTGAACATTACCCTGTGGAGGGTTGTAGCTCCTGAGGAGTCCGATGTTTTAGCAGAAATGAACAGGTGCAACACACCCAAAAATGAGATTGCAGCATATAAAAAAGTGGCTATTTTTAACTCCACCCAGCATTTATTTCAGTTCTTCAGTCACTGCATGTGTCAGCACACAGACAGCGAGCAGACACAGAGACTTTTTCAACAAATCTTTTGAGTGTGTAACATTTCTGAAATAGAGACTTCAGTAGCAATGTAGTTGATAAATTCATACGGATGATATTGATTTCTGATTAATACCACCAGGACTTGCTATTAATCTGATTACTAAAAAGATAGAAGAACAAATAAGCTGCTAAACATACAGCGTATCCCTTCACTGCTTTGAGGAATAATGAGTGTCTTCTTCCAATCTTAACTTTCCTGCAGACTAAAACTGCTTCTTAACTTTGTCTCACAGAACCACTGAGTAGTGTGTCGTCTTTAGAGGTGCACTTTGACCTCCTGGATCTCACCGAGTTGACTGATATGTCCGACCAGGAACTGGCTGAAGTGTTTGCTGACTCTGATGAGGAGAACCACAATGAGTCCCCAGCGGGTAAGGCCTGACGCACCTAAAAAGTCTATGCTGCAATTAACAAGAAACATTAAAGAAATACAGGAAAGCTATCCTCTTATATTAAAAAAAAAAAAAAAAACATGTACATTTTTCTAAAGAATGGAAGAGATTTTTAAAGCAGTACAAGAGAATATTAAAATATCAGTTTTAATCACATTTCAATGAATAATGGATTACTTTCAGGGAGTGTTTTTCAGCTTCGCTACTGTGGGCAAACCTTTGACTCCCACCCTATCTCTTGCATCAACTGTGTATCATATGGCAAAAAAAGCTAAAGCGAACATTAAAGTAGAGGCAACTAAGACACACAAAAGTGACTTAATCTCCACACCCTGGACCCTCTGAGCTAAACGTTGAAAAAAGTCCTTTCTGCTGTTTTAACAAGCCTGCTCAAGAACTCCTTTATTCGTCTCACAGTCGAGAAATGTATGTTACAACAGCAGCAAAAGAAAAAGTACCAAAATAGTCAAAAGAAAAATAGTAGTAACAATATAAACACTATAAAAAATGTACAACACATACATTCATTTTTGACAATAAAATGTTAAAAATATCCAATAGTGTGTTGAACATATTCCCACATTATTACAGAATAAATTACTGATGAAAAATAGATGAATGTAACTTTAACATTTGAATAAAAAAAGGGAAACTCAGTTCTCAAACTGTTGGAAAGTTGGAAGTGCGATGATGAGGTAGGTGTGCCTGAAATTGTCAGCAATAACCAACAATATGTCTGGTGTTGAGTCTGTAACTCATCCACAACTCAGCTGATGATGCCACGTGTGTTTAGCGGGTACTACATGAGGGAAGTCTCGTGTTAAACCTAAAACACTCGTGTTTAGTAAAGCCTGTAGTTGGTGTAAACTCTAGTGTGTTAGGGCCAGTAGTCATGGCTGCAGCTATAGAACAAGACTAAACTAGTTTGTCTCAAACATGGCTTCGTTGTAGATATGCTACTACAGACCTACTGTATGCTGCAGGGGGACACCGACATGATCCACTGAGCTGTGCCCCTCACCCCCCCTTCTCTCCTCTCCTTCTCTTTCCTTTTTTCAGATCAACCCTCAATTATTAATTAGAAGTATCTCATAATTGCACCCTACTGTTCTTGCAGTGTTTTTTACTGGTCTGCCCCGTCTTTTTCTTTTCTGTACATGTTTGCAGGGTTGCATGATGCCCTGCAGTCCCACCCTCTGACCAACTCAATGCTTGCTTCCATCTGTCTGTGAACTGTTACAAATATTGTGCTTGATCTATTTAAAAAAATGAAGGCAACTTTTTGCATGAGATTATTATGCACGGGTTATGTCGTGACCCCGCAAGGGATAAAGCGGGTAAGATAATGAATGAATGAATGAATGAATTATTATGTAGATCAAGAAAGACTAGTCTTAATTTTTTGTATGTAAATAATACATTTTGCAAGTACAGTCAACTTAATTGTGTTAAGTTTACTTTATTTATCAAAATTAAGTTCACTTTACTTGCAAATGAATTTTGTACATACTAAAAATAGTAGTTTATACAAAGACTAGTCTTTCTTGATCTGCATAAAAATCTCATGCGAAAAAGTTGCCTTAATTTTTAAAAGTAGATCAAGCAAGATATTTTTTACTGTGGTGTTCTACTTTAACAAATAAAGCATGTTTCATCTAAATATTGGTCAATCTGCCCAATAGATTAACATTGTTAAAGGAAAGGTAAATACAACAAGATCATTGCTTGTTGTTTGTGTGTAAATGAAAAGATTGCCTGGGATTACATAAATAGCCTACTGCTTGTTAAGGAAAAAATGCACAATGTCTTGTTTTTTGAACAAATGCAGATTAAGTTCAAAACTAGATGTATTCACGTAAAGCAACAAACTTCATTTTTAATTGTTAATATCACAGATTTAAATATGTTATATTTACATGTGCTTAGATTTATTTTTTCAGTGACATGTAAATGTCTCTGTTGGATATCTGCCCACATCCTGGCAGAACAGGCAGAACTCCCATATCTGGATGCAGAGATGCTCCTTCACAGTTATATGTGTAACATTACACCATCCGAAGTGAATTCATTTCATTTGATTGAACAATTAAAGATCATGCATAGTGCTAGCCAGCTTTATCTCAGCTAGACAACCACACATCATACAGCTGAATTTTAAAGGATTGAGGCAGTTACAAAGTGCAAGTGGAAAAAGTCGATCAAATAACAGGACGAGAGGACCATCTTATGTATATAGAGAACTGCAAAGGACAGTCAGTTCATAGTTACCGGTACTTCATATAAGCAGCTATGAGAGAAGATGAAGATGGAAAAGGTGCATCTTAGTCTCACTGTCACTTTAATACTTTTAGAATGTTTTTTCCTTTAGTTCCCTGTTACATGCACACCTTTTTAATAGACTCACCTGCTCCCTTTCTTCTCCTTTCTCTTTCTTGCTAATTCTCCGTGTCATGGCGCAGCTTGTTAAGTGGGAGTTATGGTCCCAGTGGGTAGACTGTGCTCAGTGCTTCTCCCTGCAGCTCCACAGGCTCTTATTTAAATTGAATATTATGCAGCCCTGTATGATTTGGGACATGGTAAAAACCTGCACATTACTGCATGTTCTTACAACTAGAGTAGATTTAGCATGTTGGTGAAAATTGTTATAAAACATGTTTGTGATTACTGACAGTTTTCGTTGTAATACTGATAACTTTAATGTCAGGATTCAGGAATTTTCAAAGTTGAAAATGTTTCGTAGAATTTTATGGGAATATATATGGGCATTAATGACAATACATGTGGGAATATGTGAATGAACTGGAAATTTGCAAAACTGCAGGTTAGCCTATGTGTCAAGAAACTTAAATCTTGTTGAAAAACAGAAAATCCTTCATCAGATTGTTGGTATGAACTATAACATCTGCCGCGAATGAATTTAAATTTCTACCCTGAGTGCCCAGTAGTTTTGAAACTATTGCACACAACACCAGGACTATTAGCCACACTTTGAGTCAAATATCTATTTAGAGCCACATACTTCTATGGAAGCACACAGAGAATACTTGTATTCTCTGTGTGCAGTATTTTCATGTTAATTCCCATTACGTTTCCAAATTGTAAGTTTTGAAGAACTTACTAGTGTAACTCCTCAGTGATACTGAAGTTCAAGTAGTACATTCAATATGTGTTTATAAAATAGCTGCTGAGTAAATCAGATATGCTCAATGTAAGCCAGCTGAAACCAAAGATTGTAAAATTACTGGCTAGACTATCCATGTCATCACTCAAAAGTTTTATGGGGAGAGATTTTAAAGCTTCCTCATAAGCCATGTTGCAAAGCCGACTGGAATATGCCTACCAGATTCCATGCTGGTGGAGCTGCGATGGATGTTTGCAGAAAATCCTGTTTCAAATGTTGTTTTGGTGGCAAAACCAGAAAAAAAAAACTGTGTTCAGCCAACACTGGGTAAGCTCCAGCTGCAAATTTCTTTGAAGCATAATGATGATTGATGATGATTATCCTTTGGCTAAATCCATAGCCAATCAAAAGGCTACACCCTTAATCGTACATACATTTATTGGTTTACATATTAACAAATTTCAGCCCCGTACATTTGTCGAATATGCAACATCTAGCTATGGAAATCCTAACTCGATTTTTGAACCAGGCTGTAAATAAGGTCATTTCTACTGCATAGTTGGAGGTTTTAACATGGAGGTCAGTAGAAACTGACATGCTTTTGGAGTCATCCCCCAGTGGTCAGTTAATGAACTGCAGTTTTACATATTTCTGGGCTGACTTCAATACGGAAGTTGGATTGTTGGTGCATGTTGACAATAACAGACTACTACTTTGGTGCTTGGTAGGTCATGTGATGTTGTGTCTTGAGCTTATTAATTGAGGAGCCTACAATTTAATTTCACATGCTGATAAAGGAGTACTCACCTATTGAGTGTGTGAGCCTACTTGTATTGAATTGTATGTAATGAATTAGTACAAAATTTCATTTTATTACTGTAAATTCATGGTAATCCCTATGTATTCCTGTTAATTCCCATTTAACATTTCCATATTGGAAGAAACTTTCCACCCATTTGCAACCTTTATTGAGGAGTTTCTGAATTAACTTCCTGCAAGTAGATGGTAGATGGTAGAAGATCAATATCATTGATCGATATCATTGAAAATCCCAGCACATTTTCCCAGCACAAGTTACTATTTTGACAATTTCTGTGAAGACATCACTAACATATCACCTTGTTTACACGTACAGCTGTTACAGAGCAGCATCGTTCATTTGTTGCATTTCCTTTTGAACTCTGTATATTTCCATAGACGTGTGGGGCTGGAAGTGCACCACATTTACCGGCTAGTTTCTTTGTTCCTGTGAGCTGCTTGATACTGAACAGATGGTGTACAGATGATGGTAGAGATACCTGAGAGCAGACTGCAGCTCGCAGCTGCCAAGAGCAGCATCAAGGGTGTGTATCACAGAAAGAATGTTACAGGATGGACAATGAGCACAAGCGTAATATATAAGCTGAAACATATTCATTTTAAGGGGGCTTAACGCCAAATAAAATTATATTTCTTTATAGAGAACATGAATCCAATACGATCACCTCATTATCAAGTAATTCTCAATGCAACATAATAATCAATCACTTATAATCTTTAAAAATTATTTTTGTTGCAAGTTCTATGATTATTCATTGAAAATTCTGCCAAGACAAGAAGATCTGATTTTTTATTCCTCTTTACTCTGTATTTCTGTGAAAGCATACTGTACATCTTTTTGAAATGTGAAAAAGAATGCTATAATACATTTCATCATAAAGATTATAAAACACTAGCTTAAATTCACTGAAATTCATGTCAGGGTTAGGGTTTGGGTTAAGGTTTAAATTGTATCATATATTTACATCCATACTTTAAGCCCTTCCTTCTGTCACCAGTTTTACTACTTTGACAGTTTTTATTATCTCCACCTCCACCTGTTTTCCCCAGTGTTCTATGAATTCAGCAGGGCCCCTCTTTGCTAATGTACTTGAGATCAGGATTTTGGACTATGCACCGCTGCAAATAATGTAGCTTTGTCCTTTGACCCCTGAGAGAAAAAAAATAACAAAATAGTTAAATGTTTTCAGATTATAAACAGCAGAGTCAGATAACTTATTGTTTTTTAGATAATCCATTTAGGATGAAATAAGTCATTTGGTGCAGTCTTTATTTCCAGACAGTCTCTCTATCTGTGAATTGTTTTAATGTCACACTTCGCAAACAAAATTCTTCTTCCCTTCATCCTTTTTCTTGCATTTCCATTATCCTTCTTCTTAATTTCTTTCTCAGCAAGTCTGCGTCACATATAACTTGGACAGAGAAAAGGATCACAGTTTTCATAGACACGCCCTCAAAAACAGCTGCAGATCAGGTGCAAAGTGTTTTGCTAATAAGACTGAAAGACTGTCAATCCTGTTTTTATGTACAAATGGATCTTCAGCATTAGAAATTGGCTGTTTTTTTATTATTCAAAAAAAGAATGGGAAGCTCAGCAGGGCTGGATTTGCACCAAGCTACAATTCCCATTAGTCTTATGAGGTTGACAAAGCTAATGTGTTTTAGACCAGAAGACCCAGATTGATGGAAAACAAGCTGCAGTAAGTGGGAGAAAAAGCGTTGCAATGTCACGAGTAAATGAAATAACAATAAAGCATAAAGACACATTCAATGCCAAGTACTGGGGGATCCATGCTTGGTGTTTCTAGGATGTAAGTTGCCAGACATTCATTTTGGTACACTGTGAGGGAGATGCTGTGCAATGTCTACTTTACTGATCTGTTTACCCCCACAAATTCTTTTGTCAGCCATTCTCAAGGCTCATCTTTGTTGAATTCAAGCAGCATTAATATTTGACAGGACACCAGAAATCTTGCATGTGGCACATTAAATAGCAAAAAAGGCTGCATGATGAAATACAGAGAAGATTCAAGTCTGCGAGTGAAGTCATCTGCGGCTTCAGGGTGAGAGTTCAATTGAATTATTATCTGCTTTAAGTTTTTTTATTACAAATCTGAGTTGTAAAGCCGCATTGAGCTGTGCTGTACGAGCACTCTCTGGGAAACCACTGAGTGCACGCTGGGGTTGAGACAACGGTTAAAGGGGGAGGAAGATGGGTGACTGGGTTCAAGCTAAATTCAGGCTCTTAAATAATTGATCTTCTCCCTCTGGAAACAAGGCCTGCTCCCTCAAAAGCCATTTTAACACTTCACATAATCCAAGGAACTTCTCTGGCTCACTCCTTATATTGCCTGTTTTGTTTATATTCACATGGTTGCCTCCCCTTATTTATCCATGTTACTCATTTTCCGTTTAGAAAAAAAAAGAAGCTTAAACCCCAATTAAAATTTTAAATCAGTGTTACTGAAGTGGATTTTGGAGTATTAGAGAATATCTTCAGTCTGGACACAGCATCCATAAAAAAAAATAAAATTAGAATGTCAATAATAATATCAATAATATTGTTTTAAATCAACATTTCAGCATCTTTCTTTCCAGAGCAACTCTCAAAGCTCAGAGAAAAACACTTACGATGGGTTTCTCTTTACGTTACGCTCAGATGGGCTTAATGAGCCGTAAGGTGGACGCTGAGAGCCCAGCAGTTTCATTACTGCAGCAGCAACATAATTGTTACAGATGACATGGAATGATTCATGTCAGTGTTGTTTTAGAGCGGATGAACTGAAGCAGCAGTGAATTGAAAGGACAATTAGTTATTGTGCAACAGTGAAGTGAGATAGTGGATATAAAAAGCATTATATTTGACTCCTTTTATGAAGCCATTACGTTGTTGATTTTGAAGTCTGCTTTGGGTTATTGTAGTGTAAGAGTGTGAAATTCCTCCTTATTTTCAGCTTTTTGACAGAACAGAGGGGTTTTTGAACCAAAATATCTTGGTATTTGGGCCGATCTATTTCCCAACTAATTTTGACAAGTGCCTATGGCCCAGCTAAACAGAACCGTCTCTAAAGCATAATCCTACCTCCACCATGCTTAACTGTGGCTACGGTGTCCTTGCATGATGCTCTGTATTGACTTTGCACCTGCTGTAACAAAGCACATTTCGTTACTTGTATATTTTGCACATGTGGTAAATGTATTTATTTGCACAACAACAATGTAGGTGATAGTAGTAATCGCACCTTGTAATCGAGTCACAATATCACTTTATTTGCCATGGTTTGCACAATATATTTTGTACATTGCTTAGTTGTGCACATTATTAAAAGTGCAAACAGTAAGTGATGTAGAAGTATTGGTGAATATGGGTGTGCAATTTCATCAGTGGTAATTGAGAAAGATAGTGCTGTGGGTAGAAAATGCGTTGTTGGTGTTTAACACTTACCATTCCGGTCCGGCGTCTGCTCCAGGGTGCGCATGCGCAGGGCCATTATAAAGGTTCAGTGAGAGACCAAGTGACAGGATGGAAGTGGGGGTATTTCAATTAATGGTTTTATTTCGATTTATTCTATGCACATTTTAGAGGTGTATTTAAGATGAGGACGGCAGCTAAATGGGATTTTGTATATATTAGGTGTGCTGAGTATAATTAAGGTGTGTCTATGGTTAGTTAGCCATATGATACATTTTTAGTTCACCTGTGGAATGGAAGAGTCCGGTGATTTATCCGGTGGCACAGTATTTAAGGCGCCAGTTACCATCAGTGTCGTGTGTTGCAAGCCTCACCACCAGAGACTTTTCCATCCATCACTGTTGTTAGTCTGGGACTGCTTCATAAACGAAAGAAAACTGGGAAACCTGACCATTGCCTACGTTTTTCTTGGACATCATCCAGCCCCTTACAGGTCACAGGCTTAACAGCACCAAATGTACCTTGTAGGATTAAGACCAAAAAGTTCAGCCTTTGTCTTGTTTGACTCGGTTATATTTTCCCAGATGGTTTGGTTGACTGAATGATTTCATTTATTTATTCAGACAGGCTTACGTATTCTTTTTAGTAAGAAACAGCTCCTGGCGAGACTCCTCCACCGCCCAGACCCGGGATTTAGAAGATGGTAGTGATTGCAAGGAGCGACCAGTACCTGTCGCTTGGTTGCCCTTTCTGATAAGGTTTCTCCTCGTCCTACCATGAACTTTGTAGGTTCATCTTTATCTTTGCTATGTTCTGTCGTGCCACATTTTCTCCATTTATCAATGGTGGTTGTGACATTTTTCCAGGTTACGTGCAGTACCTTTGAAATTCTTTTATACCCCTCTCCTGATTGATATTTCTAGAAAAATACGTTTGGCAATCCTTTGAGACCCATAATTCTCAGTAAAATCCAACCCCAGACATTTAAACAAATGTTACAGCAACAGCTGACTTTCATCTGGTTCACTTCAACTGATGGGAGGCGTATGACATTTACCCAAAGGCCTCATTCTGAATGTGGTGGTTCGCCCTGAAGACAGTTAAACAGTGACAATTTTGGTTTATCCTGCTGTTATTTCTATTTTTATATTTTGTAGCTATAATTCATATATTATGAACTTTTTTACATTACCTGAGTATAAAATAGGGGAAATGATCTGAAACTTGTAGATCCATTGTTAATATACTATGTTACATTAAGCATTTAAGCTATCCGATGGATATCAGCACATACAAGCAATACAGCAAAACCCTCATCAGGGATGGCATGTCTGCTATCAATGCTGCAATACTTGCAGGGATGTCACTTCATCGCAAACAAAAGTCACTTAGGTTTTATTTTTCAAAGAGTGCAGCAACGACTGCTCTCTGACTGGCACCTCTGAGTGGCATTTCTCCCGTGGGAGTTTGCGCCTGACTGTAAAAGCTTTATTAAATACAAAAGGTCAGATTCTAGGAATGCTACAAGCTTTTTTTTTATAACTTCACAGATGACAATCTTTGGTAAATATTTGCCCTAGTTCACAGCACTGGTCAGGCTGTGTGAGGATTAGCATGCACAAATACGTCCAATGGGGGGTTTTTTTGTCCTTAATTAGGGTGAAAGAGACTACCATGCTCTGTTGTGCATGGGCGCATACTTGTTCTCCTGTTCACATTTATAGTGTATGATGCGGGGTTCGGTGACTCGTCTTTTACAAGTGGACTGGGGAAGTGGGTGATTGAACCAGGCACCACCCAGCTATGGTCAACCACTCTGCCTCTTACAGCACAGCCTCCAAATGTGGTGACACATATGATGACAGTTGTCAACCTTGGAAAAAAACTGAAGAAAAATGTCAAAAATAGAGCAATTCAGATACATCTTCCCTCACTGCAGTACACTGACTGCAGTGTCGAATTGCTGCTAGTTAGCATATATATATATATATATATATATATATATATATATATATATATATGAATATAAATCAATAGTTTTGGTGGCTAATGTGCAACATCAAGTCAAGATAATGATGTTTTTGTAACTTGTAACATGACCAAATTGGGGGCCTAAGCAAAATGTTATTTGGAGGCGCCCCGCCCTTCATCTCCTATCAATAATAACAAATGTACGGTATGTATAAATACAGTATGAGACGAGTCAAATAAAATTTAAAAAAATCAACCGGAAATAGTAAATAAATATGAATAGATATTAAAACTGAAATAAATAAACAAATCCTAGTCACAAAAAGCCATCAATTACTCATCAAAAGAAAGTTACTTCCACCACCTCACTCCCCCACAAAAAACTGAAAGCAGGTCTACAAGGTATGACATCAGAACCAAACGGGCCCGTGTGCCTTTTACAGGTGCACACGTCTATTTTCTGGATGAAAACTCATCAAGGCAAGGCAAATTTATTTATAGCACAATTCAACACAAGGTAATTCAAAGTGCTTTACATTGACATTAAAAGTGGCAAGACATAATTAGACAGTAAATAACAAATAAGATTGAAAATATTAAGAATAAGATTATAAGAAAAGAAGTAAAATAATAAAAAGCACAAGCTTTTAAAAATAAGGGCAGTAGAATACAGCAGGTAAGTATTCTATGCCATCAATGAGGTTGAAAACTTCTTAACAACATAACTTGATATAAAATTACAGCCAATATGTTACATATTGGCTAAAATTTGTAGCTTATATACAACCGACTGGTAATTTGAATTTGTCTTTTTCAACAGAGGTGAATGCAGAGGGTGTTTAATAAATGTTCAATAAATGTTCATACGGTCCGCTGGAAAAACACAATCCTCCAGTCTAGACAGACACTGGAAACAGAGATTCCTGTCTAATAAGTGGCAGCTTAAATGTTTGTGCTACAAGGTTTTACTAAATTGAGGCCCTACGCACAGCCCCTGTTCTGCATTTAGTTGTTAGTTAAATGTAGCAGCAATGACAATAACACAGTGGGTCTGAAACTTGAAAATATTTCTTCTGTGACAAAGAGACAACAAAAAAACCCAAAGAACATAATCGGTCCATGTTGCCAGGATGTAGTTTAGTCTGCAAATATGATGTCCTGTGTGCATTTATTTGCATTTTTGTCTTTGAATTCACAGCTATTACAGGAGTGTAGCTTTTGTAGATGTTTCAGAGCTACACTGTACAGTACATGAACAAATCAGCAGGTGTTTGTATGCTGCTGCAGAGTCTTTCCAGCTGCTGGGAACAGTGGCACTCCTCTCATTAAAATCCAGTGGAGATGACATAAATCTCCTGGGATCAATAGTTGTCTTCCTCCCAGCCTTCATTTTCTCTTGTTGTCTCTCGGCCTCTAATGCATGGGAGAATATGGATGTGGCTTTGGGGAGCTGTGAACACCAGTTACTGAGTGTGGCAGCGTTGAGAGCAGGTCTTGAGCAGTGAAAGGCAGTGGTTTCTCCCTTTCAGTCACTCCTGGATGCTTTGTCGTCATCCTGGTAGCTTCAACATCACCACCAAGTGGTTTAAAATGGCAGTGGCCACTAAACATGAATTTCATTTCCACGTTGACTGGCGTACGCATCTCCTTTTGACTGTAACCTTTTAATTCTTTGATTTATTTGTTGTTTGTTTTGTGTGTCATGCCTAGATTAACCTACAGTATTTGATTAACAGATTCTTAGATAAGGATCATGAGGGTATTTTTTTGTTTGTTTATCAAATTTATCTATTAAGCGCATTTTGTTGATCACGCTCTGTGCAGTCCTGTCTTATTTCTCTGTCAACAAAAAAAAGAAACACTGAATGTTTTCAGACACATCGTAGCAGACAATTTTGCCCTTCCAGTATTAGCATTTCATAGGCTTGCTGTTCCTCCGTTCTATAAACAACGCCTGCCAAAATGAGCAGTGGGTTTGCAACTGGGTTACATCCAAGTCCTTCTAACTGTGGAAGTTCCTCGCGTCTGAGCTTAGGTCATCACAGTTGTGTCCTTCTCAACTGGTGGTGTACTAAAGAGCTCAAAATCTGATTATTAGGTCTTGGAAGTTGCTGAGACTTACAGAGTACAGCATATCTGATGGGGCCTGGAAACCATTTTGATCATGTTTGCAGAGCTATAAGTCTACTCTGCTGTTCATGCAGTGAAGGAGACCATAACAACCCTCCATTTTAGGAAAGTAATGTGTTTGCTGGTGGTCAAGAGTCGGCAAGGGTGTCAAAACTCATCCTCACTGAGGATGCTCATAGTCACGGTCGTCCTCAACATAGCGCTTATCCGTCTCCGACACAATCTACTCTATATTACTTTCATTGTGGCAAAACCTCAATAGTAAAAACAAAACATAAAACACATAATTTTTAATGAATTTTCAACTAATAGAGCCTAAGAAGTGGGCCAACAGAAACCCAAATGGAAAGGAAATGGTTTGGATTAGAAGGCTACTATGCAGGTTTTCACATGTTAGCTCCTCCCCCTTCTTGTGTGAGGTATCATTGACCTCCGAGCAGGTGCAGAGGTGCAGAAAACACAGATTTCTGTAGATGGTTGTATGTGTAACTTAAGCAGTTGTAATTCTAAGGGCAATAAAACCATAACAGTTTTATTCTCAAGTAAATGTTGAATAAATTATGCCGGGGCAATGTTTTATTTTTGTTCACTTCGATATAACTCAAGATTCTTTGTCTACATTTTTTCCCCCTCACTAAGACCTGGTTGAATTCCTCGTTTTTCAACAAATCCTTGTGTTTGGTTCTCAGGTTCCCACCAACCTGTGCTGCCCAGGGGCGGGTACATGCGCTCCCCGTCGTGGACGCGCTGCAGCAAAGTCGAGTCTCCACGAGAGAGAAAGCACCACAGTGACTCAGACACCGCAGAGCCCTTAATGAAGCTGGAAAGGCCAAAGCAACCATGATATCTCACGTCAAACAAGTGGACCGCACAGAAAGAAAGAAAACCCAGAGCTGGACATGCAGCCAGAGCCGTAACACAAAACGGACCAAGAGGCCTCCATCTGCCACCGTGTGTTCGCACGATGCCCCGAGATGCTGGCGAGTTCAGGCTGAACTCTGGACACTGTGCTCTAAAGATGTTAAGATGTGCAATATACACACTCTCCTTCTCTCTCCCTCTTTCTCAGACACACACAAATCCATGCAATCATTGTGTTTTTCTTGGAAAGACTTGGTAATGCACTCTAGGCTGCCAGACAATTTAAAGTTTTGTTTTTTTGGATGACAGACAGGGTACGCGGTCAACAGAGTAAACACCACCTTTGTCCTTACAGCCTCTCAGGGTGGGTCAGCACAGCCAGATTGATGATGACAGTTGTCTAATGCTCGACCTTCCATGTGATGCTCAGACAGTAGGAATCACCCTGATTTACAAGACATGAGGACGGTTTAGCCTAAAACATCCCGCAGATGCTTCGTTAGACTAACTGCGTTGCTTGTAAATGTGGCAGGGTTTTCTGTTGCCTCTAAGCAGAGGATTTGTGGCTTTCAGCGAAGCCGGACTGTCCTTGATGCCTACTCCGTCTGAATAAGAGATCTGTGTTGTGATTTAAAGGCCTCAATAAGAATATTGCACTTCTTTCACTGAGTTGTATTTTCAGTGACCCTCAGAATTATTGGCATTTGGCTCAGGCGGGTGAAACGATACACAGAACAGTAGCAGCTACGGACCCGATCCATACTCAAACTCTATCTGCAAAATCTTCCACAAAAACTTTTTCTGTGCGACTATGAAAATGGCAGCTGCGACTATGATTAAATAGATCTAAAGTTTAAAAGTAAAATACCATAAAAACACACACTGCCTGGCCAAATAAAAACATCTCACACTAGTATTTTAATACAAAATAGTAGTTTGGCAAGCACAACGTGCTGCACATTCTTTGCGCACATGCAGTGTTAAAAACAAGAAATATTTTATACATAAATACAAAAGTCACATAAAAAAAGAAATCCTTGTTCACTAAGGCATATACTCTAATAATGTATTGGACGACTATTAGCTTTGATTGCAGCACACACTAGCTGTTGTTTCAATAAGTTTAAACAATGTCACAACATTTATTTCCATCCAGAGCTAAGGTTTTATATTGATGATGGGAGAGCTAGACGACATCGTAAAAGTCTTCCAGACACTGTCATTGGAGATAAGGTTGAGACTCTGTGGTCACCATTCTATGCTTGAATCCTGACATTTCAGTGAAGAAGAAACTCTATTGATGGTAAAACTCAATCATTCAGATAGTCAGTTGACCTCGTTTGTTTTAGGTACGTAGCATTGCTGAGCCTGGACCGGGTCCACGTGAAGCGACCCCAGACCGCGACAGGCCCCACAGACTTGCACGGTCGTCACTATGCATTACAGCGGCATGACTTCATCCTCTGCTCTGCGATTCTTGATGCACCCATCTCTGAAACAAACCTGGACTCATCAGACCACATGAACCTTCTCCATTGCTGCACACTCCAGTCGCCAATTTCCCTAACATATCCAAGCCTCTTTTTTTCCTATTCCTCTCACTGATAACTGTTTTTTTTAATGTTTTAGGCTCTATATCTGTTTAACCCTAATAACGGAATTCTCTTCACATAGTATAAGTGGAAATACTGTTAGCTTTACAATTAAACACTGTGGTGAGTGCTGCTTCTGATCTTCAGTTAGATTTCACCAAATTATTTAGTGACATCTGATCACGATCATTCAGGATTGTTTTTATTCCTGAACATGATGCTTCATGACTATTTGCCCAGGTTTTAAACCAGTTTTAATAGATTCAGTCATCTTTTTTGTTTTGTTTTAATGGTCTAATACAGACCAATAATTTGAACACCTTTAGGGGGAGTGGAAGCCTAATGGTTACAGAGGAGGGCTGGAGGACCCAGTTTCAAGCCCCTGGATTGCAACCAAAGTCAACCACCTTGGGCCCCTGAGCAAGGCCCTTAACCCTTACTGCTCCCCGGGCACCGTGCCATTGCATGGCAGACCACTGCTACTAGTTAACTAACTGACTAACTAGAAAATGGGTTAAATGCAGAGAAAGAATTTCCCCATTGTGGGAGTACTAAGGGAAGCATTTATTTCATTAATTTTTTTTACAACACGAGTTTTTCTGATAATACTTAAGAAGTGAGAGGCTACCTATTTCTTTAGTTGTTTCTTTTTTGGGAGGCCAGGCAGTGTGTAGAAACTAAATAAGTAGACATGTAGTTCTTCAAGCAGGTGGGTTTGTGCGGGTGCCAAAAACACAACAAAGTGCCAACATTTGTGATGACAAAATCCACTTTTGATGCAATATTTTGTATCTTTGTCAGCAAAGTAATAGCTGGTTACTCTTTTTCTTGTTTTGGTATATTAAGCTTGTCTATTCCACGAATGCCAATAATTCTGAATGCTGTGACACAGTGGATCAAAAGTGATACTGGGATGGAAAAATATTAAATAAAAACGTATGGGCTTATTATACCATTTATTTTGCTGTCTTCAATTGATATGCACACATCATTTACATAGTTTCGGTGCGACATTACACTAATTTCATATTCATTCATTGAATAATACACCCCAAAATATCAAGTTGTGTCCACAGTAGATAGATAGATAGATAGATAGATAGATATGCTTTATTCCAGACTCAAGGTCCATACAAAAATACAATCAAAAGACACACAGTAGACACTGCGTGTGGTAATATTAACAACTTAAATGTACATGAGCGAGGATAACTAGTCTCAGGGTGGTTAATGCCCAGAGTTCGCCCGATGCTTACTTCCCAAAGATGATTCAACTATTAGCAAATCAAAGTTTGAATATCTCTCATCTCTAACATTTTAAATTAACTGAATATTTGCTTTGATGCGCCAAACAACTGCTTTGATCTCATATGAAATTTGATTAAATCAATAAATAATTCACATCGTCTGCACAGACAAAATAACTTGCACAAATCTGTCTTTGACAGATTCCCAAGTTCAAAGCACTAATTAATGCCAAAATAAAATCGGTTACATTTGTATATTAAAACTGACATCTCAAGAAATGAAACTGCTCCTTAAGAAAGATGGTTGAACTGAATGAAAATACTGAAACAGAAGAGCTGAGTATAAAAATGGTTTAATACAAATGGGGATCAAAACAGCCTCATATTTCATGCTTCATTTTTCTTCATATTTCATAAAAATCAATAATGTGGGCTAGGAAAATACTCCTCAAGCAAAAATAATACTCTGGATGAAAGGGCTTTCGTGTTTCTGGCTGTTTTTTGGCCACAACAATCACTAGAAGTTCAAGACAAGCTTTAAATCAATCTCATCTCTTCGGCACAGGCAACACTGGCGTTATTATTACACTAATAACATTTAAAACACAGAATGTGGCAACAGTGGTTCTTCAATACATGAAATGCTATGTGAATAGTTAACTACATTTGCTGGTTGGGGTTATTATTAGTCACTCTTTGTAGTAATACAACTTTGACCACAGGGGGGCAGCATACCGTATGGAAAGTCATGTGTCAGCAACGAAATGCACTTCTAGTGGTACAAAGTGGTATTACAAGACGTTCTGGACATTCCCCGCTCATTAGCACAGATTTGTGACTGGGTCTTTAATTAGCAGAGAAGATTTACACGCCCCCGTGTGGGCTCTGTTTCATTATTGGAAATTGGTTACCATCTTAATAAATGACGGGAAGGGAGGGGAAAGATGAATACATTAATGCCAACAATATATTGAGTGGCTTGCTTACGTTCTTTATCCTTACTAATGACAGTAAAAGCACGGAAAGCATCACTTATTGTCCTATAACAACAGAACAATTTGAAAAACACGAATAGTCTGTGAATATAGTGACTACTAGCTGCCCACAGGTAAATAAACAGTTTAAAGAGATGGTGGGGTAGTGTGAGGAAATAAAGGACTAAAAACTAGTTTTACTAAAACTGCCCCAGTGTGTTACATGCCATTTTAAAGTACACTTGTTTCAATGGCATTTGTTATAACTTTCAAATGCTACATATTTCTCTTTTTTAAAGCAAATTATAAAACTAAGTTGTAAAATTTACAACCATGCAATTTGCAAACCTTCTTCATCCTGTTCAGAGTCTCTGGCAGGCTGAAGGCGATCCCAGCTGCCATCAGGACAGATCACCGCCAAATAACCATCCACAAGCACACTTTCAGTCTATTTAGAATCAATAACCAAACCAAGGGAAATTGAGTTGTGCCTTAGAGTGGGATCATTTTCCCTATCATTATCTGTACATTAAATAAAGCTGCACACTGCAAAATCTTGCCTGTTATGGAAGTGGAAGACACACTCCTATCCTTCATGTTGAGGGTGTCACCAACATGAAATGGTGCTGCACTTACAAAAGAGTGTCTGCTCAGAAGCTGAATGTCTGCTTACAAGTGGAGAACTGATTTATTTAGTATTTTATCATGCAGAGATTCTTCATCTCCTTTGTTCTTGTCGCAGCTCGTTAGTCTTTCTTGTAGTGAGGCGTCCATTTCAAATCCCCCACACTCTTCAACAAGCTTCGTATGAGCACTCATCTCGAAAGGGACGAGGTCCTAGAAGCTCCACCATATCGGCTCTGTGCAGGATCCCTCTTTCTAAAAGGCGTTTTGCCACCTGCGAGACACGATGCATTATATTTTATGCAACATAACAAATAAAAATGTCGCACTCAGTAGTTGGTGCTGCTGATTCACAATAGTCTTGAGCATAAATAACACTCAAAATACCCAACAGGCAAGAGTTCAACACTCACTGGTAATAGAAGCATTACCTGTTGCATTTTTAACCATTATTATCAGAATAATAAGACTTCTAGCAGTTCATTTTCACATAAATTAATCTTACTCATGATCCTGCCAGTTTTAAATCCACATTCATGGATTCAACTCAGTCCAAAGTGAAAAAAATCTCCCACCTTTTCCACCATTGCTTTCTTGTCAACGACAAGCTGATGCGTTCGCTGGAAGGCGGCGTCTACGAGGGAGCGGACCTCCCGGTCTATCAGCCGGGCTGTAGATTCACCGAAGGGCTTCTCAGTCACTGAGCTTCCCTGCTGAGGGAGATCAAAGCAGACCTGGCCCACGGCTTCATTCATGCCATACTGAGCAACCTAAAACCCAAACAATCACAGAAACAGCAACCCAAACATTTACCTCAAGTGAAAATCCTTCGTGTCTTTGTGTGGTTTATTGAGTATTACTGATTTATCTTTGTCTCAATAATGGTTGTGTACATTATTTCTGGGCAAAATCTGGCATAGTTACAGCAAAAAAAATAAACCAACACTTCAAAGTTTGTTGAACGTACCTGTGCATAGGCCAGTTGTGTGACCTTCCTGAGGTCCTCGTGTGCCCCGGTGGTGATGCAATGAAAGAAGACCTGCTCAGCCACTCGGCCACCCAACATCACGCACATTCTGTCAAACAGCTGGTCCTGGGCGAACAGGTGCTGTTCTTTAGCACGATACTGCGCGTAACCCAAACCTTTCCCTCTAGGATGAACGGCCACCTGATGGAGCACAGCACAATCAATTACTATACAACCATTTGAGAGCCACACAGAGGGAAGCTGAATCTCTTCTTCATCAGATTCAGCACCGGACCCCCGACTGACCCGGCCCACTTTCCACTCGTCTGGACTCCTACCTCGTCATCAAGTTATTAGGGCCCGAGCACTTGCAGTGCGAAGGCCCTATTGTATCTGTAGGAATTTTTCTTTCTTTCTTTCTTTCTTTCTTTCTTTCTTTCTTTCTTTCTTTCTTTCTTTCTTTCTTTCTTTCTTTCTTTCTTTCTTTCTTTCTTTCTTTCTTTCTTTCTTTCTTTCTTTCTTTCTTTCTTTCTTTCTACGAAAGGAGGGCCTTTTTGCCCCCCTAAACGTACCCAAAAAGTCACCAAATTTTGGCGAAAAATGTGATATTTAATGGTTTACATTAATGGGCGTGGCAAAATGGCTCAACAGCGCCCCCGGAAAACTTTGTGCCTCAAGCCCCACAATACAGTTTGACGTACATGCACGAAAATCGGTACACACCTGTATCATGGCACAACTTAAAGAAAAGTCTCTTGGCGCCATGGCCGAAACTGAACAGGAAGTCTGCTATTTTGAATTAATTGTGTTATTTTGGCGCAATTTATGCCATTCCTTCGGCAATTAATACGGCCCGAACCGTAACGTGCACCCAGGTGTGTTATACATCAAAACGTGCGTCTCCATCCTGCGACAACACGCATTACTTTTCTCTTTCAAAAGCGTTACCGTGGCGACGCTAGACGCCAAAAAGCGTGCCCAACCTTCATCTGATTGGTTCAGACAGAAAAAACTTTGTGCCTCAAGCCCCACAATACGGTTTGACGTACATGAACGAAAATCGGTACACACCTGTATCATGTCCCAACTTAAAGAAAAGTCTCTTGGCGCCATGGCCGAAACCGAACAGGAAGTCAGCCATTTTGAACATTCTGAATTAATCGCGTAATTTTGGAGCAAATTATGCCATTCCTTCGACAGTTAATACGGCCCGAATCGTAACGTGCACCCAGGTGTGTTATACATCAAAATGGCTCAACAGCGCCCCCTAGAATACTTTTCTCTGCCATAACTTTTGACTGATTTGACATATAGAGTCGTGGGTGGTGTCATTTCTGATATGCTTATGGGGGACGGTGGCCATGAGTGCAAGGGCCCGTTCATCGCTGCTTGCAGCTTTAATCTTAGGTTGTTTTTTTTTTCATTTTCCAGCTCATTCTGACTCTTTCTGAGTTACATCAGGGGATTATTTGATTTAATACGGTAAATGGACAGAATACCTTAAGCAGCGGGTCTGCATGCTCGAGGAACCAGCCGGTGACAGCATGACCAGCCTCATGATACGCCACAAGGGTTTTTTCTGGAAGCTGTAAAACCTGAGTTTTTCTATCCAGACCTGAAAGAAAATACTACATCTCGTACACTCGTGCACGTTCTGAAGATCAGGTACAGTTGAGAGAGAACTATCCTAGGACTGGTGCATGACATAAGTGATCTCTTTTTAATAAGACTTAATCACAACATTGGTCTCAATACTACTAAAGATTTAATTATATATCCAACAAGCAAAATACCTTTGTATTGTTATATATAAAAGTACATACCATAACATTAAAACACATGTGCATACAACGTTTAAGAGTTTTACAATTTTTGTTAATTGCAGAGTCACAATGTAGTTATAATATATTCCATTTAATTTGCTGTGTGAGTAGTTCAATTACACTTTTTAATTAAATGTAATTGGACTACACACAACAGCAAGCATCTTAACATGCAGGAAACCGTGGTAAATGGCTCCTACATTCAGTACTCGGTGGTCTTCTGCATACGATAAGAGTCAAGGTAATAAAAAGATGCATGCACATAAATGACATCATTACGGTGATTGTGGCCTGGATATAAGTTAATATATGTGTTGTTAAACTTACCTCCAATGATCCTCTCAACTGCCTGATCGAAGTGCTGAATATCTATAAACTGACTGAGGTGACGAGCAGCAATTAGAGCAGCTTCATTACACACATTAGCAATTTCAGCCCCTGAGACACACAAAAACAGAACACAGACTAGTGAGGTTGCAGAGTAATATAACCCCCGTTCCATAAAAAGGCAGTGATAATGTGAATAATAGATGTAAAAAAAAAAAATCGAACAAAATCGTTTAAGCCCCGAACTTAACATTTATCTCCAATTATTGGTAACTTAATGCAAACAAGACAACAGAACTTGTGCTCTTACCAGTAAAACCTGGAGTAAGTGCAGCTAACTTCCTGCACAAAGCCTGCACATTTATGCCGGGGTATAACTTCAGAGGTCTCAAATGCACTTTGAAGATGGATGCTCGGCCTGCTTTGTCTGGTGGGCCTGCACGGAAGCAAAAACAAACATGTCATGTTTTTCTTTTTTCCCCATAAAGAGTGTAACTTGTCAGTTTGCCCTTCTCTGTCTTACAGCCCAAAAAAGTCTAAAAATGAGTTTGCCATTAGTAACTCAAAATTATACGACATTGATAGAAACTCACAATGTTTAAAGGGATGCACCAACATTTTGGTAACAAGCTTATGGAGGTCAACAAAAGGGTGAATAAAACTCTCTTCTCTGTGCAGCCAATAACCCAGTCTGATGAAGCCACCACTCGTCTAGCTTTGCTTTAGCGCTGAGGTGAATTACTACACTTTGTGTAATTACAAAATAAACTTCCATGCTGCAACTTGCACATTTACTTTGTGTACTAAGTGAAATGAACCGACTCAATCTTATTAACACATACATACAAGCAAATATGTTCTGTTATGGAAAAGGGCCACTCACGCAGCAGCCCCAACACCATGTTGTGGTTTCCTTCCACATAGGGACTAACCAGTGGCCAGGAGATACCATGACTGCTAACTATAACCAACGCACCAAGTCATTAGATGATGAGCAATACTTTGGGCCAAATAATCCAGAGCTATATATTTTTTTTACGTCAGAATACAGTGAAGAAGAATGATTATAAACGATGTTAGCAGACTTCAATGACTTCTCAAACCCAATACAGTAAACTATTGTTGAGCCGCTAATCTAATTTTGGCCCACCATGAAGCAAAGGCTGCTATTCCTGCAAGTTAAACACACACACAAACAAAAAAACAGGGGCATTATAAGATTAGAATCTACGCAACTAATAACAGTTCAAATGAGGACTCGATGAGACTGTTTTAAGCAGCGTCGGCTGGCTGTCAACTGTTTACAGGACACAGAGGGACCAAAGCCAGGAGAACAGGGGGACTAACGAGATGTGTCCCATCCCTCATACTGTCCTCAAATGATCTAATCCTTTCATAGAACATTCGCTGTCAAAGAGAGAGCTGTGCCGCCTGGCCACCCTGCAGTGCTGGCGTCAAGCAAATTAGATTTGAGACAGAAAAACAGCAACCAATTTAACTAAAGATGAAAGTGCACAGAATACAGCGCATGCTCTTAGGGACAGGCAGAGGTGGGCAGGCGGAAGAAGAAAAAAAGATCTAAATCTAATAGACTTCAAAGTAATGTTTGAAGACTAAAGCCGCTTTTAGCACGATGTCTAAAGCAGGAAAGAAAAATGTTGTTATTACATGGTGTACTTGCACATTAGAGGCAGCAAATTGCGGTGTCTGGTATACAGCAATAGACAACTGACACGGTAAGAAATGTGTTCATCAGCCACGCATAACAAGAAATACAAGGCTTAGAAAATTTTCACTTTTTAGGCACAAAAAATGCTTCACAGCATGTCACCGAGCAAAAAGGTTTGCATACATGCACGTTATTACACCTACTACTAATACTATCATTTATGAGATGTTTTTTTTCCAAAATGACTTACATCTGAGGGAGAAACACAGGAAATCAGATAGGAGGGTCCAGCACTGCTATGAGTCCAGTTAGACACAGGTGCTGCCATGCTAGTGTTAGAGGATTCATGAAACTAAACACAGGTGGAGGCAAGTGGAATGCAGAAAAGGTGAATTTCAGACAAACGCTTCTTCACTTTACCCAGGTGTATGTGTCGATCGAAGCGTCCAGGCCTTATCAACGCTGGGTCCAAGATGTCGGCTCGATTGGTGCCAGCTAACACAACTACATTGGTGCTACATTTAAATCCTGTAAGAAATGAAACTTTAGTACACATCTTGAATAAGGGATAGAAACAGTGCCTGAATGAAACAACATAACTCTTCCCCACCGTCCATTTCCACAAGCAACTGGTTCAAAGTGTTTTCGTGCTCGCTCTGGCTACTACAGTTCCCTCTGCCTCTCCTCCGGCCAACTGCATCGATCTCATCAATGAAGAGGATGCAAGGAGCAAGCTTGCGAGCTGTGGCAAACACATCCCGTATCTGTTACATGAAGACAACAAAGAGAAGGTCAATTTGTTTGTATTAACATACAATAACCCATAATGAGTGCAGACGAGGTGGCTTTTTTTCCCAGACTTATTACTGGCTGTATCGTTCAGCTCAGTACTGACCCTTGCAGGACCCACACCCACAAACGATTCCTGGAACTCTGAGCCGTTGACCGTGATGAAGGGGACAGTGGCCTCTCCTGCAGCGGCCTTAGCCAGCAAAGTCTTCCCGGTTCCAGGTGGACCAGATAGCAATACACCCTGAAAGCACAACGTGTCACTAACCTGAAGTGTCACAAAAAAACGCTTGAAACTTTCACTGTGAGAGCTGCGTTTGAGAACTTGAAATTGCAGCAGCAAGGAATGACAAATTATATTATATACAGGTACCTTAGGGGCTTTGGCTCCCAAGTCCCGGTACTGATTTGGGTTTTTCAGCAAGCTGACAAACTCCAGGATCTCTAGTTTGGCCTCTTCACAGCCAGCAACATCCTTCAAACGCACACTGATGTTGCCTTTATTTATTTTGGCCTTACATTCACTCATGCTGAGGGGGTTCCCTTTCATTCCACCCCCACGTAGTCCTGCCATCGGTCCCTGCCGTGTGGCAAAAACAGAAAAGCCAACCAGGAGCAAGATTGGGAGAACATTTAAAAAGATCGTCCTGGGGGAGAGAATGAGAACTTGAATCAGGCCAGGACCCACAAGAGCAAATGCAGTTTGCCCCAAGGTCCAGATACTTTCGTGTTACAGGGACATCTCTCACCCGTCACTTTCTTGAGTGTAAAGTACAGGCACTTTGTGTGTGGTGGTGAGACCCATTTCCCGCTGAGCCACCTCTAAGTTATGCTCAAATGAATCCACACTGCCGATGTTGAACCATAAATAGCTCTAAAAACACAAAAATACAAGAAATATTAAGCATACAGAATACCGTGCATAGCATAACTGCATAACTATTACTTTATATAGAATTTAATATTCTGTCTTTGGTTGTTCTTTTTGGTATCTCCCCATCTGGACTGCAGTCCCTCTGGGAACAAAACAGGATACTAACCACTTCTGATGTGTTCACTCCACAGGCAGGAAATACTTTGACATACTGTTTGTTGACAACCTCCATGTGACCAACCTAAACAGACAGCACAAGAATTGATATGTTCACACGCTTGTGAATATGGGAACAAGAGACACAGACATTAAAAGATACAACAGGATTGAAGTGGTCGGAGCCTCTCACCAACCCTCTGCTCAAGTAACGATGCACACAATCCTTCCAGGAGATCTGGACTCCGATTTCTCTGAAGTGGAAGTACAAAAAAGCCGAGGCCATGCCTGCTGCGCCGACTGCAAGGTTCAGCAGAGTTCTCTGGCGCAAGGCAAACTCTTCCTGTGGATGAAATCATGATGCATGACAGGTGAGAGCATCCAGTCACAGCTCTGACCAACACTGAGTCTGGCAGAACAAATATCAGCTTCCAAGTAGTGAGACTTTAGAGTTTGTTTTTTTAATACTCTTTTTTTTTTCTTTTTAACTTAACCATATGCATTCATAATATGTGTGTGATTTCACCCAACTACTGTAATAACTCTACCAATAGTTTCACTAAGATTGCATCCTTTGAACTATGATCACCAACTTTTCGGAAGAACAATACAAAGCTTTAATTTGCCAGAATGGATAAAATCATCCACATTTCAATACATTGATTATGTCCTTACTTAGTGGCAAAGAACACAAAAAATTAAGTATTGGTAAAATTCACACCTGAAAGCGTGTCCACCACTGCGATCCCTTCTTTTCTCCTTTTCCTTGTTTTCTATCCCTGTCATTGTTAGTATTCCTCCTTTCCTTTCCAAGTGACTCTTGCTTTTTGGTGTTTTGATCTAAAAAGAAACAACCAGCCAAACATGACCATGCAGGAAAAATGCTGCTCTGACAATGAGACTCTTTCTCATCTTCTGGAGATCCATTGACTCCATTGCTTTCTTCACTCTTTGGGACAATTTTTTTAACCCTAATGAGGAAAAGGAATATGGGCCTCAAACTGGCACAAGAGATCTGGGTCACTGGGCACACATATTTAGCTTCATTCTACAACATGAACACGAAACAACTTTTATACCTTTTGGTGGATTCTTTGAGCTAAGTGACCGCAAAGATGGGAAACTGTGATGGTGAAATCCTCCACATCTCCTCTGGGTGAGTATTGTCCTCTGAAATAAAAAGGGTGTGGATGTTAGCAGTCCAGAGATAGCCAAGGAGACACTTGTGGAAGGTGTTTACAGTATTAAACTAGCATGAAATGATGGATGTTATAATGTAATATGGTAGGAAAGGGTTGTCAAAAGAGCTGCCTGGAGGCGTTCTGAACCAGTCATGAACTCAAGATTGTGTCTTAATGAAAGAAATCCGCCCTGTATTTTCTTTCAAGCATTATTGACAGGATTACTATTGAATCTCATTAGTCCTAAACTCGCTGGACTGTGTCACGTTCAACCTCCTATTATAAAGCGATAACAACACAGTTGCTCAATTTGAAATGACAATAACTAGTTTCTATGAAGCTGACAGGTCGCATTCACTCTCATATCTGCATTTAACTCATATGACAGAGAGTTAATAGATCATAGACTTCCCAAATGTGAGTATAATGTGTCATGAACAAAATATCTATGTGTCAGTTATAAATAATCATATAATACAAGATTAATTGAAGTTAGTAATTACTGTTCCCTGTCGATTCCAGACAGATGTATGCAAATAATCCTCTTAAGGATTTTAAAGATAAATGGGACTGGATAAATTATAAAGAACATCCCCTCTTAAGAAGTGTTATGAAACTGAGGAAATCTCCTCATAAACTACATTATCAAATGGACAGAGCCTCTGGGTCCCCAGGGTACAAACAACCGAAGACCCACACATAAACATAAACAGAGCTGCAGCTTTTAGGCTTCTGTTTGCATCATAGAAAACCTTTTCTTTCTTTTTTCCCTCCAATGAAAGCTATCCAGTAATGTTTTAAGCCTAGGAAAGAATAATAATACATAAATAAAATAAAGTTTAAATGCATCCTCGTTGTACATAATCGTTTTACATAATTGACACAGTGCTTACATAATGAGAGAAGCAAAGCGGCCGCACCGTCGTGAGCGCTCGCAGGTTCACAAAAGCAGCTGAAGTTGCAAAGAAGTCTCCTCTCAACGTCCGAAACGTCCGTAGTCGGTTCCGAAGAGGCCAGAAACTCACACAGAGGAGTCTCATCTGACTTACTCTGTGAGCATTCACGCCCAGACTGTCCTGGACACAGACATGGTCCGGTTTATACGCGGCGTTAACGAGCGCCGGCTCTGGCCGCAGATTGGATGACCCGGGCTGCAGCTCCGCTCTGGTGACCCGAGTGAACCCGCATCTCCCGGGATCTGCTCTGTTACGCAAGGGAAAATTACACTTTTTTATTTATTTTTTTTATAAACACATAGGTTTTAAGATAGTATTTAGTTACAGTCAGGTCCAAAAGTATAACAAGACAACAATTAACAATTAAAATGGGGGCGGTGGGAGATAAAATCAGCTTTAATTTAACAGGCTTCACAATAACAAGGCATTTCCCCTTAAGCAATTACAGACATTGTAGGAAAGTACATTTCAGGGTTTCAAAAGTATTTGAAAAATTGCCTATGTGTGGGCCGTTCCCCTTGTTTCTTCAATATAAAAGGAAGCACAAATGACATCAGGTGATGAGTTGTCATACAGTATAACAATTGTTTCACTGCAGCCATCAATAATCCAAGGAGGATCTCCAAGCAACTCAAGGAGGCCGTGATTTAAAAGAAAGAAAAGAAAATCACTGCCGAGTTATATAACAACAAAAGGTGTGGATGAAGACAACAACTTAAGTGGATCAATTATTTCCTTGTTGAAGAAAAACCTCTTTCCACCATCGACAGAAGTCAAGAATACTCTGGAGGAGGTAGCTACAGGACTGTCTCAGAAAATTATAAATATTGTGATAAATTCCTTTATTTTCTGTAATGCAATTAAAAAAACAAAAATGTCATACATTCTGGATTCATTACAAATCAACTGAAATATTGCAAGCCTTTTATTATTTTAATATTGCTGATTATGGTTTACAGTTTAAGATTAAGATTCCCAGAATATTCAAATTTTTTGAGATAGGATATTTCAGTTTTCTGCATTACAGAAAATAAAGGACTTTATCACAATATTCAAATTTTCTGAGACAGTCCTGTATATCACTGATAAATCGGCAATCGAGATGTGGCATGAATATAAAATAAAAAAGGTTTACAACAACGTCAAATAAATGGTAACATTAAAGAACAGGAAAATCAGATTAGATTTAACTAATGAAAAAAAATGTAATCCAAAAAAAAAGATAAGATTCTTTGGAAAGGTGAAACCAAGTCAGTCTTGGATCAGAATTATGGGAAAACAACAAAGTATGGCAACGGAAAGGAACTGCCGATGATCCAAAGCAGACTACATCAAGTGTCAAACACAGTGGAGGCAGTTTTATGACATAGACATGTATGCTGACAATTTACTGATCATGTGACAGCTATATTCTCTGATCACATTCAAACCAAATGCTACAAAACTGATAGAACGGTGCTGCACTGTTACTGTGTCTGATATGGGCCTGTCTGATCATTGCTGTGTTTTCCACACTGGTGAAAAATGAGAAAAAGACAGTTTGGAAAGGTGAGCGCAGATGGAGAAAAACAAATCTCCAGGTTCATTATGACATCTATAAAGATACCTTCAATATACAACTGAGGAATGCAAGGAAGTCCTCCTTCTCTGACGTCATCACTTAAAACAGTCATAACGCTCGGGCCTTATTTGCTACAGTTGAAAGACTAAGAAACCCTCCTGTGTCAGTGGCAGCTGAACTTCATTCCACCGTGGCCTGCTATGACTTTGCCAAATTCTTCACAGACAAAATCCAAAATATTAGACAAGCAGTTTGTGCATCAACAGCAGGCTCATGTACTGTGTCCATCAAAAACTGGTTCAAACACCATGATGGTGTCAAAATGTTAGTCTTAGTTTTGCTGGATCTCAGTACTGCATTGGATACAGTTGACCACAATATATTACTTTAATGACTGGAGAACTGGGCACCTCTTTCCGGATATGTGCTAAACTGGTTCAAAACATACTTAGAGAACTGGAAATACCTTTTGTCAATAGGTAATTTTACATCTTAACAGACAGGAATTGAAATGTCAGGAGCCATTTTGATTTGTCGGGGAACGTGTGACACCCACAAAAGAAAAGGTCATTTTTTTGAATTTGTTTTATTTTATACCTGCATTAATTTTAATTTTAGGATTGAACCTGCACTACCGACTCTATACAGTAGGGGGCAGTGTCCGCCTGTTGCGTGTTGAGGGAACACATCGTTCTTCTGTGGTTCCTTAGAGGTAGCGGCCATTATACTTTGTGCCTGTACAGAAACAACATGCATTTTGTTCATTCCTTGTCCTGTATTTCTCAGGTTTGTAATTACCTCAAACACACTTTATTTCAGAACAGAAACGTTCCTATAAGAAGATAAATGCACTAGCTTTCGTTTGATGTACATAACATGATGTTTGGTGTTGATTTAGTGACGTTTTTGATTAATAAGAAGTGGACTCCTGCACAGGTTCTTGTTTATGATTTTGAGATCGGTTTTGTAACATTTATGGACAGAAATGAGTCAGTATGTGTCTGTAAAGATTTCGGTTTGAGTATTTATGTTTATTAATGCAACAGTGTGTGTTTACCAGCTCCAACACTAGTCTGTTTCTATCTGTTTGTGCACTTTAGCAGTGCAGCAACTATCACACACAAATGTGTGTTATATATAATTTCGTGACTGCAGGGTCATGTTACTGCAATGATGGTGTTATACTGTGAATGGTATTATAGTAAAGTAGCAAGAAAACGAAATATGGTGTGACCAAAGTTACTATAGCCTTCTGTATTATACTGCAAAGTAAAATAAGAATATGTGAATAACACTAACAGGTGATATACTGTAAATGAAAAGAGAAGTATTATGGAGCATGGCTGAAGAGAAACTTTGGGTTACCTTGGATAATTTAGTGAAGAGAAAATATGGGTTATGGACAAGAACAAGGTAATGAAATATGGATTTATTGCAATGACAATGATTGTATTATTGTTAATGATTGTTGACAAGACAAAAATAAGAACATTGAACATACAATGGAGAAAAAGAAAATAAGAAAGAGACATGATGACATGCTGGATTTTGGTAAATAAATTATACTTTGTGCCTGTACAGAAACAACATGCATTTTGTTCATTCCTTGTCCTGTATTTCTCAGGTATATTTAAACTGCTAACGGGTACCCACGCCGGGGCCTGTAACAGTTTCTTGGGGGCTCGTCCGGGATTACAGCGCCACCTACCGTCCACGGCGGGAAGCTGATCCACAAATAGATGACATCTGGGACCGGAGCTGAGCTGTTAAACCCTGACAGCTAAATTCTATGACCAGACGGGAGCTGAGCGGTGTAGCTGTGAGCTGAGGCAGTGACGGCGGAGATCCACGACCAGAGCGGAGCTGCGGCTGCAGTCCATGAGACCCGTGGAGAAGAGAGAATGCTGCCAGTGAAGAACCGTGAGTCAAGCAGAGACTGTCATTCCATTGGAATGTGCAACTGACGTGGAGAGTGATCGATGACATCTGAAGACGTCTAGCGCTGCTAGAAGGAGAACAGGTGTGAGCACTGAGCGGTGATCGATCGACCAAAGAAGAGACTGTGTCAATTCACTGGACTTTGGTTCTAACGTGAGGAAGTGAAGAAGAGGTGAGATGGCGGACAAAGAAAGGAAGAAGCTAATGTGGGACATTAGGAAGAGCCTGTTCTCCCTGTCACCAAGCAACCTCTTTGAAATTGCCAAGAACGTTAGCCAAGTGCCTGGAGAAGACAAGTCTACACCGGAGGAAGATGATCACGAGGGTTGCATGAACCACATCTGTGAGTACATTAACAGCATGCATCACCTCGAGTCAGAAGACGAAGGTATGACAGATTTTTTGGTTTTGAAAGATCTCGTTGATGATGCACTGCGGCTTCAGAATAGAAGAAAGGTTTTGACTATTTTGAGTGATAATACTGTCACCAGTGATGTTGTGGAGCCAACTGATTCTACTCAGGCTAGTGAAACCAGTGCAGCCACACCTCAGTTAAGTGACACCGCCAACACTACTACAGTACACGTAGGCCAGGTTAACCCCGCCAGTGATAACCCTAGCACTGCCATGACTGATTCAGTTGGTGCCACACAAAATGTTGAACTGATGAAAATGTTACTGAGCTACGAGGAGCTCGGTAAGAAATTGAAACAGTGTATTGACGCACCACCCACACACCCACAGTCGCTTCACACTCAACACGCATTTCCCACCATACAAACCCAGTCGCTTCCCACTCAACACTCATTTCCCAGCATACAAACCCAGTCGTTTCCCACTCAACACTCACTTCCCACCATGCAAACCCAGTCGCCTCCCTCATCACACTCCCTGCCCACCACACACACACTTTCCCTTTATACACCACAATTCCAGACCCATTCAGCTGCACACAACATGGGCCCACACACACAACATGCAACACAACACCTCAACCAACCTGTACACAATACTTACCAGCCAAGCGAGAAGATGGTCTCCATGAGAGAACTCTCTTACCTCCACCGAAGAGAATTCAAGATCCATGGGGGTCAAATTGGCGACACCAGTTCTGACATTACATACAGTAATGTGTGTCGACAGATTGATGAAGGGATCCACGAGGGTTTCAGTGACTCGGAAATTGTCAGGTCTGTGCTCAGGATAATCAAACCAGGCAATTTCAAGGATATGCTGATCAATAAGGATGACGTGACTGTGGAAGAACTTAAAGGATTTCTGCAGTCCCACTTCAGAGAGAAGGATAGCACTGAACTGTTTCAGGAGTTGATGTGCGCGAAACAGAATGAAAATGAAACGCCCCAACAATTCCTCTACAGAGTAATTGGCCTCAAACAGAAGATATTGTTCACATCCAGCCTGCCTGATGCAAACATTAGGTACAGCAGGGCGACAGTCCAAGACATTTTCCTGCACACGGTGTATCAGGGGCTCGGGCACAAATACAGTGACGTCCGCATGGAATTGAAACCGCTCCTTGCCGACAGCAATGTTAAAGATGAGTTGATTCTCCGTCATGTGATGAGAATAACCAGTGAGGAGAGCGAGAGGCAGCGGCGGTTAGGCCCAATACCCAGCCACAAACAAACCAAAGCACACAGTGCCCAGCTTGAAGTTGAAGCAAATGCAGCACAAGCCAACGGTGCTAAGCCACAGACTGTCGAACCAGCAGTTGGAATGGATGTTATACAGCAACTGTCTGCTAAAATTGAGGCACTGACCAAAGTAGTTGACTCACTGACACAACCCGCACAAGTACGACTGCCAGAACAGCCGTGGCAGTGTGCTCAGAAGAAACCGACAAGAGAGAGACCCAACGGTTGTCCTAAATGTGTGGAACAAGGCCTGTCCAATTGTCGCCATTGCTTCATCTGCTGTGAAGAAGGACACAGGGCCGTTGGTTGTCTCAAGAGGCAGAAGAACCAGGGAAACGGGAGCCGGTCGCTGCCATGGGGCAACCAGTGATCGGACCCCAAACGCCCCAGCCCAGTGGTGTCCAAGACCGTCAGACCAGTGTGGAGGCCACAACTAAGCCAAACATCTTACCATGCATCTCCCCAGTTGTAGCCTGTACAAAACAGAGACATGGCCAGAGAAAAACCCACACAGAGTCATCGTCACCAGACCCACTGAATGCCAAGAATGAGCTAGTAGCAAGACTAATTGGGAGAAAAGCTCTAATCCAATGTTACCTGAATGGACTAGCTGTGAATGCCTTGCTGGATACCGGAGCTCAAGTGAGCATGATCGATCGGGCATGGAAGGAAACGCACTTACCTCATCTCGAGGCCAAGCCAATCACTGAACTGATGCTGGAAGAGGATGAGCTTGGAGTGTATGCAGTGAATGGAGACCTCATCCCGTTCGATGGTTGGGTGGCAGTAACAGTGAACTTACCTGGGAACGAAGACCCCAACCTGCTGATCAGTGTCCCGTTCCTTGTGAGCAGCATGCCCCTGGAGAGACCCCTGCTTGGTTTCAACGTCGTGGAGGAGCTGATCCTGGGACAACCAGAGAAACTCATCCCAACCCTGATCACCCTGCTATGTGGGGCCATCTCCATCACCAGTGAAAAAGCTGAGGCCATAGTGAGCTGCGTATCCACCACAAAGCCCAGCATGCAACGCGGACGCCTGAGGCTAGGCCAACGTGACATGGTCATTCCCGCTGGACAGGTTACATGGATAAGGTGCCGAGTCCCACCCAACATGAGCTCCTCTACCAGCCCTGTCTTGTTCGAGCCAGATGAAGACAGCATGCCGTTAGAACAACTGGATGTGGGTGAAGGCCTGCTCGAAATACAGAACCTGAAGCAACCATATGTAACGGTGCCAGTTGGAAACAATACCAAGCACGATATTACCCTACCTCGGAAGACTGTCCTGGGAAATATCCAGACAATAGCAAAAGTAGTCGAAACATACTCACCTGACAAGACTGAGCAGTTGGAAGTCGAGGTGAAGATCAACAGTGCTACCACGTCATCGGCTGATGAACGTCCGTCCTTGTGGCACCCACCCGTTGATATCACGCACCTGAATGAAGAACAGCAAGAGACCGTAAAGACAATGCTGTATGAAGAGTCTGCAGCTTTTGCACGAGACAGCAACGATATCGGCTGCATTCCAAGCCTGGAAATGTCGATCAATCTGAAGGACGATATTCCTGTTCAGAGAGCATACTCCTCCATCCCAAAACCGTTGCTCAGAGAAGTCAAGGAGTACATCCAGGACCTCCTGGCCAAGGGGTGGATAGTGAAATCCAAGTCTTCTTACTCAGCCCCTATGGTGTGCGTTAGGAAGAAGGATGGAACGCTACGCCTCTGTATAGATTATCGCCTGTTGAACCAAAAGACCGTTCCTGATCGACATCCACTACCCAGGATCCAAGACTTAACAGACTCTCTTGGTGGCTATTCCTGGTTCAGCATCTTAGACCAGGGAAAAGCCTACCATCAGGGTTTTGTTGAGCAAAAGTCCAGACATCTCACAGCCTTCGTCACGCCCTGGGGGTTGTACGAGTGGGTCCGCATCCCATTTGGCCTTACAAACGCACCCGCAGCCTTCCAGCGGAGTATGGAGGAAATGCTCGGAGCACTGAGGGACGAGTACTGCCTTCCATACCTCGATGACGTTCTCTGCTACGCAAGGTCTTTCGAAGAACATGTCGCAGGAGTGCGGAAGGTCCTCAAAGCTCTCCAACACCATGGGGTAAAACTCAAACCGGAGAAATGTGAACTCTTCCGACGTGAGGTCCGGTATGTGGGAAGACTCGTGTCTGCCGAAGGAGTCAGGATTGACCCAAAGGACCTCGATGCAGTGGTTTCCCTGAAGGCTAAGAGACCACAGACAGTAGGAGACATCAGACGGATCCTCGGATTCCTAAGCTACTACAGATCATACATCCAGGATTTCTCGCGGATCGCCAGACCTCTCTATGAGCTGCTGCAAGTAAAGCCTGGCATGCAAGAGCCTGTAGCACGTGGACGGAAATCCAAAGGACCGCAACTGTCCTCCAGAACACCAATTGACTGGACAAGAGAACACCAAGTGACACTTGAACGACTCGTGGACATGCTCACAAGCCCACCTGTGCTAGCATATCCAGACTTCAAGCTACCGTTCGTACTGCATACCGATGCGTCTGAGCAGGGCCTCGGAGCGATACTGTATCAGCAGCAAGACGGGAAGTTGAGGGCCATTGGCTACGGATCGAGAACTTTGACACCTGCCGAGAGGAACTACAAGCTACACAGTGGAAAGCTGGAGTTTCTCGCCCTGAAATGGGCAGTGTGCGAGAAGTTCAGGGATTACCTGTATTACGCCCCTCACTTCACGATCTATACAGACAACAACCCGCTCACCTACATCATGAGCACTGCCAAGTTAAACGCAGTGGGGCATCGGTGGGTAGGAGAACTGTCTGATTTCCGATTTGATATTAAGTACCGCCCTGGGAAGATCAACATCGATGCAGATACGCTGTCAAGGATTCCTCTAGACATCGACGAATACGTCAACGCCTGCACCGAGGAGCTGACTCGGGATGTGGTGTGTGCAACGTGGGAAGGAAACAAAGTAGCCCTGAGGAAAGATGTGGCTTGGATCGCTGCCCTACACATCTCTTCTCTAGACGCCACACAACCCCCACCTCCGCTTCTACCGACAATCAGTCACGATGAACTTGTGCGAGCGCAGCGAGAGGATCCTGCGATTGGAGAGATTGTGAAGTTCAAGGAGACAAGTACAACACTTACCGATGAGATGCGGAAAGCAGCAAATGGACAAACCCGGAAGCTCTTACATGAGTGGAGTAAACTACACTTGGAAAATGATCTCCTGTACAGACGGACTGATGTCAGGAAACAGCTTGTCCTACCCGAGAAATACAGACCTGTGGCATTGAAACATCTTCACGACGAGATGGGACATGTTGGCACAGAGAGAGTACTTAACCTGGCTAGAGAGAGGTTTTACTGGCCCTATATGAAGAGAGAGATTGAGGACTATGTAACCAGGAAGTGCACATGTATCAAGCAGAAGAAACCTGTCGCTCACATGCGCGCTCCTATGGGCAGTATAACAACAAGCTTTCCTCTAGAACTCGTCTGTATTGACTACTTACACCTTGAGACCAGCAAAGGTGGTTATCAGTACATCCTGGTGGTGATTGATCACTTCACGCGATTTGCGCAAGCATACGCCACGAAGAATAAGTCAGGACATACTGCAGCAGAACGCATATATAACGATTTCATTCCAAGATTCGGTTATCCAGCGAAGTTACACCACGACAGGGGTGGTGAGTTCGAGAATGACCTGTTCCGGACGCTGCGGAAGCTCTCAGGGGTTGGCCATTCCAGAACAACGCCATACCACCCGCAAGGCAACCCAGCTGAAAGATTCAACCGCACCTTACTGCAAATGTTGAGAACGCTCACAGACCGAGAGAAAGAACGTTGGAGGGACCATCTCCCACAGATGATCCATGCATACAACTGTACTCGACATGAGGCCACTGGCTACTCACCGCACTATCTGCTGTATGGCCATCATCCACGTCTACCAGTCGATCTGTTGTTTGGGTTGATGGAAGAAACTGAGCCAGTCACACCCAAAGGGTATGCACAAAAGTGGGCGAAGAGGATGTCCGAGGCATATCGCATCGCAAGTGAGAACAGCAAGCAGTCAAGTGCCCGAGGCAAAGCATATTACGACCAGAAGATGAAAGGAGCTGTCTTACAGACTGGAGACCGAGTGCTCGTGAGGAACCTCAGCCAACGAGGAGGACCTGGCAAGCTAAGATCGTACTGGGAAAAGGCCATATACCTAGTCAAAGAACAGGTATCCGACAATCCTGTGTACATTGTCTATCAGGAAAGTGGAGACAAGACAAAGACAAGAACTCTGCATCGTAATCTGTTGTTACCTGTGAGCGACTTACCTGTCGAAACTCCTCCTGATCCAGTCGTCTCAGCGCCTAAGAAACGACAGAAGAAAATAGAGTCGAGAGCCTGTGAGTCAGAGCAACACAGAGATGAGAGTGACAATTCAGATGATTCAGATGATGAACAGAACACTGGAGGTTACTGGCTAAGAATGCCCTTGAATAGGATGGAACGGAGAGGTTCAGTCCAAGAACCTACTACAAGTCAGAGAGAACCAGTCAATGCACCTATAAGGGAAGAAATACAGAGTGACGATGAATACTTACCTGAAGAAGTCGATGAACCTGTCGGAGAAGAAGAATACCTACCTGATCCGGAGAGAGTACCTGAAAGGGAAAATCAAGATCAACAAGAACAAAACAATGACCAAATGCACTTACCTGATCGAGTCCAATCACCTGCAAGAGAAGAACAAAGACACGCAGAAGAGACCAATGACAAAGAACACTTACCACCGAACACTGATGTCAGACGATCGGCCAGAGACAGAAGACCAAGGCAGATATTCACATATGATACACTTGGCCAGCCAACAGTCAACACAGTCAACACAGTCCATACTTACCCTACCCCATATGCCTTACCATACCCACCATGCTCTATTCCACCACCACCATTCCTGTTTCCACCTTTCTTTCCCTACCCACTTACGTCTTACCCCTGCATCCCACCAACATTCTACTGACTTTTGAGTTTTGGTTTTGAGACCTTTGAGAAAAAAAAAAGAAAAAGTTTGAAATGTCAGGAGCCATTTTGATTTGTCGGGGAACGTGTGACACCCACAAAAGAAAAGGTCATTTTTTTGAATTTGTTTTATTTTATACCTGCATTAATTTTAATTTTAGGATTGAACCTGCACTACCGACTCTATACAGTAGGGGGCAGTGTCCGCCTGTTGCGTGTTGAGGGAACACATCGTTCTTCTGTGGTTCCTTAGAGGTAGCGGCCATTATACTTTGTGCCTGTACAGAAACAACATGCATTTTGTTCATTCCTTGTCCTGTATTTCTCAGGTTTGTAATTACCTCAAACACACTTTATTTCAGAACAGAAACGTTCCTATAAGAAGATAAATGCACTAGCTTTCGTTTGATGTACATAACATGATGTTTGGTGTTGATTTAGTGACGTTTTTGATTAATAAGAAGTGGACTCCTGCACAGGTTCTTGTTTATGATTTTGAGATCGGTTTTGTAACATTTATGGACAGAAATGAGTCAGTATGTGTCTGTAAAGATTTCGGTTTGAGTATTTATGTTTATTAATGCAACAGTGTGTGTTTACCAGCTCCAACACTAGTCTGTTTCTATCTGTTTGTGCACTTTAGCAGTGCAGCAACTATCACACACAAATGTGTGTTATATATAATTTCGTGACTGCAGGGTCATGTTACTGCAATGATGGTGTTATACTGTGAATGGTATTATAGTAAAGTAGCAAGAAAACGAAATATGGTGTGACCAAAGTTACTATAGCCTTCTGTATTATACTGCAAAGTAAAATAAGAATATGTGAATAACACTAACAGGTGATATACTGTAAATGAAAAGAGAAGTATTATGGAGCATGGCTGAAGAGAAACTTTGGGTTACCTTGGATAATTTAGTGAAGAGAAAATATGGGTTATGGACAAGAACAAGGTAATGAAATATGGATTTATTGCAATGACAATGATTGTATTATTGTTAATGATTGTTGACAAGACAAAAATAAGAACATTGAACATACAATGGAGAAAAAGAAAATAAGAAAGAGACATGATGACATGCTGGATTTTGGTAAATAAATTATACTTTGTGCCTGTACAGAAACAACATGCATTTTGTTCATTCCTTGTCCTGTATTTCTCAGGTATATTTAAACTGCTAACGGGTACCCACGCCGGGGCCTGTAACACATTGGATACAGTTGACCACAATATATTACTTTAATGACTGGAGAACTGGGCACCTCTTTCCGGATATGTGCTAAACTGGTTCAAAACATACTTAGAGAACTGGAAATACCTTTTGTCAATAGGTAATTTTACATCTTAACAGACAGGAATTACATGTGGAGTTCCCCAAGGTTCTATTCTGGGACCTCTTCTGTTTACAGCTACATGCTCCCACTGGAATTGATACAAAAGAACAACAAAATAAACTACCATAGCTATGCATATGACACACAGATATATATATATATATATATATATATATATATATATATATATATAACAATGTCACCAGGAGACTAGGGCCCTGTACAGGCTATTGATAAATGCATTGAGAAAATTATTGACTCGATGTGCCTGAACTTTCTCCAGCTAAACAAAAACAAAACTGGGGTAATTGTCTTTGGAGCCAAAGAGAAACGATAACATGTCTTCAATCTATACACATGTCGTGTATAGATTGAAGCACAGAGCTTCAATCTATACACATAAAAACCACAAACCAGGGAAGAAATCTGTAGTGATGGACTTAGATCTATATTTGGAAAAACACATTATGGCAATAACAAAATCAGCTTACCATCACCTAGGGAATATATCATGGATAAAAGATCCCATGTCCCAACATTACCTGGAAAAACTAGTCCAAGCATTCATCTTTAGTAGCTTGATTATTGTAATAGCATCTTTACAGGTCCACCTTAAAAACGAGTTAGTCAACTGCAGCTCCTTCAGAACTCGAGTCATCACCAAGACCAAAAAGGTGGACCACATCAGTCCAACTCTGTCTTTACACTGGCTGCCTGTCCGTCAGAGGACTCTAAAGTTCTGATGCGGGTCCATTAGGCTCTGAATGGTCTAAGACCAAAATACATCAGAGTCACAGGTAATCAGTAAGAGACACAGTGAGTTTCCGAACGGGTACATAGGTAACTTTAGTTGGTGACTTTAGTTGCTGATATTTGTTTCATGATGTTTAAAGGCTTAAACAAAACAAGACATCTCAACGTCAGAATATTTGCTGACACAAATCACATTTATTTGTAGTACAATTTTGTCACCACCAGTTAAAAAAAAGTGTAACAGCAGATATTTTAGTTTAATTGCATGCACCAATTATGATGTTTCAATAAATGGCATTGCTTTTATCAGCATCGCATAACTCTATTAATTAAAAAAAAAAAGAAAAAAAAAGGACAGTACATTGCACTGATGAATAATAACGCAGCCAGAACTTCCTCATTTTAAACAAATATTTAAGGTACACATATACACATACTGTCAAAGCTGCCACTTAACATATAATCAATACCGATCACCTTGTTACTACATGTTTTAAGTACCTAAAGACTGTAACCATAAACATGATTGAATTAAGATGTTGCGTTGTAAGAACATGACTGTCTTAGGCACACAATGTTTACATGAATCCACAGGTATTTGCTACACACAACTGTAGATAACACAAGACAATCAAATTACAATAAAGAATTCAGTTGAAGAGAAAAGGAAAGTAGGGGTTGCTATGTTTACAAATTATGGCACGAAAAAGAAATGTACACTTACTTCCAGTAAATGTGTTAATGTTACAGATTATGTATCCAGGATATTTTCTTGTCTTGTTTGTAAAATTGAAGAACTTGTGAAATTTGAGAGTTAACTTGATTAAGACTCCAATCAGTTAGTAAAAAGATGAGAGAAAAAGAGAAAAACTATTTCCATTATTATAATGCATCTAATGAAACTTGGATGAGAGCTCAGAGAAAGGTTACTGGATTAAACTAAAGAGATGCATAAGAAGATCAGTAAATATGATTTCACTAATATCCCTATGTGATATTGTGTCTCGTGGAAACGTAATCTTTATAACGCAAAGTCCTTACATATCTGATAGCCTTTAAGTTTAGCGCCCGACAAAGTTGGCGGTAGAGAGGTAAATAGAAGCTTGTAACAGTTAATACTCAACTCCTGCATGCATTACCACTAATTGATAACATGGAAATTCTGTATTGATAATTTTGTTATAAATCTTTACAATCAGGTGTGAAACACACACTGACCTAACATGTAAATCCTTCAGTATTATACATCATATATATATATATATATATATATATATATATATATATATATATATATATATATATATATGGGGAAGTGGGGAAGTGTGTCCAAACTTTTGGTCTGTACTGTGTGTGTGTATATATATATATATATATATATATATATATATATATATATATATATATATATATTATAAATAATTTTGCACATTGTTTATAGCGTAGCGCACAGGATAGAAGAGACCATAAACACATAACAGTACGTAACAAGCTAGTCACAAATATGAAGCTCCTTTTCAAATTTTGATCAGACTTGCTCATCATAAAAGTTACAAAAAAAAACAAAAAACAAGTGCTCCTTTTCTGAAGTTATCCTTCATTCACATTTGGCTCTTCATCCTGCTTTCGTTCAGACATTCGGGCACATCGTGGACAGGTTGTGGAGTTGTCATAGTAACAATCTCTGAAGAGACATACAATAAACAAAGAGGTCACAATTCAATGTCAGGGCAATCCATTGTTTTTGTTTTTTAGCAGCTCCTGGTATGTTAAGTGGGATAAAATGCTTTCCTATTATTATAAAAGTAGTTAATGTTAACAGTATAATTCAGCATGTGGAGACCTTTAAGGTTGTCCCACCCCCACCCCCTCATCCTGGTGGTATTTTCAGCACTAAACAATTAGATAATTTGCATGTGTTTGAGTGTGAATATTTGGAGGAGTCATACCTGTGGAAGACAGCAGCGCACTCGTGGCAGACTGAGGTGTGGCTATCAAAAGGGAACAGGATGTCTCCCTCTTTACAAAGCTCACACACAAATCCTTTGGCCTGACAACGCTGCACACAGAAAACGTGCAATCAGACAAAAAAAAAGGAAAGTTTAAGGTGTCGTGGTTGTTTTTATTTTAAATCGTGTACAACTATATATAAGATAATAGATGACAACTCACCTCACAGTCTAGTTTGATGTGTTTCGCAAATGTGGTGTGGATCTCGGTGAGTGAACAGCTGAGTCTACCACTGTAGATGTCAATCAAATCCTGAAGTGAGTACATGTCGTCATTTTCAACAAAGTGCTGTCGATCTTGAAGCTGGAGAGCACAAACAGAGAAGAAACAGCTCACAAAAACAGTCCAGCACATCATAAAAACCTAAATTTTTCAGGCATCCGCAAGAAAGGAAAATGTGACTTTTGTGAGAGAAAATACTTCATATTCAACAGTAGCCAGCCAACATTTATTCAGAGGAAATTTTACAATTTATTTAACCTGTCTAAAAGTAAGCATTAAAGATAGAAACGTATGAATATTAGAAATTCTTTATTTGAGGGTCTGAAGTTACAAGCAACTTAAAAACACCTTAAAGATTAAAAAAAAAAAAGCTCTGGGGCCTCATTTATAAAGCTTGCTTGCGCACAAAACAGGGCTTGAAAGATGCGCAAGCCACCTTCTACGCAAAGGTTGGAATTTAAAAAGAAAAAACTAACCGAAAAATGTGTGTATCTTTAAGCCAACCCTGACCCTTGCGCACGAACATTTTGAAGATATGGGGAACTGGCGACGCAGGCGGTGAGGTGGTGAAATGAAGCCAGATTCATGTCATACTTGTGAAGCGTGATCTGACAGGGTATTTTCATCTTTCAAATCATCCTACCGGCACGGCGTGTCCGCGGTGCAGGACACGCCGTGCCGGTGTCGTGCCAAAAAGAGATTGCCTGCCAGAATCTGATTTCTCCCCTGAAAATGGGTCTTTTTTACCTGCCAACAATTGATTGAAGGCCAAATACAGTTAATGAAAGGTTGTTTCTACCTAAATATGATTTGATCTCATTCTTGAGCTTCATAATCTGAAAATCTGACGTTTCAGCGCTATCGCTCAACGGGCTGCTGTGCGCGCTCCCGCGGCCAGAAATCAGATTCTGGCAGGCAACTCACTCGCTTTATTTTTGTTAGTAATGCCATTACTGTGACCACCAAATAATGTGGTTTTCCTGGCCTCCACCTCATCCACAACATCTCCCTCTCAGTCTCCGTGAAATTTAGTGGCACAGTTGCCTGGCTCGACACGTCTCATTCATCCTGACGCACAGCAGAAACAGGCTGCAGGAAGCCGCTGCGCATGCTCAGCAGGCTCATTAATATGCAAATACAGTCATCATGTAGTTTGCGTTGCCCATTTATGTTAGAAAGTGGGCGTGTAGAGGGCGGGATATGAGGCGAATTCACCTGCGCAACCTTCCAGCTGGACTGTGATTTATAAAGCGAACATTGCGTGCAAGTGTGCGTGCACACGGTTTTATAAATCCGGATTTTTTTTTGCGCCGGTCATTTTCGGCTTTTGGGTTTACGTGCACTTTTGGTGTGGATCCTACACACTCTTTTATAAATGATAGGTGTGGTGATGTCATTGATTAAGTTTTACAGATTTGTAGGGTACTGTGACATCACAGACCCATCTCCATGTAGAATGGCTTCCCCATCTTTACCTACACCATCATCTCAAACCAGAGACCTTACCCTTCACCCAACAAAGACTACGTTAACATATTTTAGTTTTTCATTTTTGCTTCATTAATAGTAATCTCTCATCAAGAGCTAAATTAGTTACTGAAGTTGAAAATGAAATAAGATTTTAATAATCCAGTCATACAATCATACCAACTATCCTTGGTAAAACTGCAGGAAAGGGATGCTGAAACATTAAGGGTTGTGTGTGGCAACGTGAACTTGCATGTCTGCGGTGAACTTTCAGACTAGCTGCTTGTTTTCCCTCTCTGATACAGTAAAACATGTTTCAAGGATTAAAAAAGTGTAAATCGGGTCTAACTTTCAATATGCATTGGGATGTACAGAGAAGAGGGTTGGAGTGGATTCAAGTGGATTACTTTACCTCCTTAAAGTAGTTGTCATGAGTTGAGTGAAGACATGGTGGAAAACTGAGGTGTTTTACAATATCTATGTGGTACACTGATCAAAGCATGTCACAGACATGTCCTTGACACAGCAGGGGCTTGTATCATATCCTGACATCTCTATTTAAATATTCTAATACATATACAAATAAATGAGGCAGATACTTCACTAGAAACAAAGGCAGGTACATTTATGCAGACCAACTAACCACCTTCACCAATTCAGTGTAATGTCCACCATCCCCCACAAGGTGGAGCTGTTGTACACTTCCCCAACAGTTCTTTTTGTGAAGCAGCAGTGGCAGAGCCCATAATTTTTTATTTTTTTTGCAAAAGTTAACACATAGTTGCTGACCTGTAGTAGTAGTCGAGCCTCCATTGCTTCCTTGCAAGTAATAAAATAGGGTTTCATCAAGAGAATGTCTTGCCGTAGTTTCTGTGAAAGACACCACCAAACATAAAACACACACACACAGACATTTGTTAGGGATGGTGGTTTGTCTTTCTTTGCATAGGCTAGAAGAACATGATAACTTTTTTTTTTGGTTTTGCTCATTACAATCATTTGCATGGAAAAAGAAGATTTTGTGCATATTTGGGGACAAAATGGCTCTAACAGCAAGTACAACCAAGATCTCAAAGATTAAGGATTCAAAGCTAAAGGGCTGAATATATTTCTATCTTTACATCAAAACCTTTTTTTTTTTTTCTTTGACATATTTTATTACTGCTTTTAAGTTAGTAAAGCCACTCACTCTGATCTCAACCAGTTCCTCCACAAAGTTGAACAGCAGCGGGTTGATTTCTTTCAGCCTCAGCACAGGTCGTGACATCATGAGTGCCAGGTAGCGCATTGAAGAGCGACAAACCTTAAAATGAGTCACACTGTCAGCACTTTCTCTGTGAAGTCCCTCGAGATGACTTCTGCTGTCAAGTGACGCTGTATAAATGAACATCGTGCAAACTTAATAATGGGATGAGCTGATGCTTTGGCTGGCTGAACTTCACGGCATGTCTTGACAATGATAAGTATTTGACATATATAATGGCAGTGTAAACATTCTGGCAGAACTAGCAATTCAAAAACAAGTTAATGTGAGTCAAGATACATTTGCATAAGCAAAAGAGACGCAATATAATCCGGCTGTAGTGGCATCGTTTGGATGTCAAAAATAGCCACAAAAAACGAGCTGTAGGCACAGTAATTTCAGTCTGACGCGAATGACAGGAGATGTAATCCAGTTTAGAAACCTTTACTGAACAAAAAAGGTTTGCATTACACTGTGTCACACGGTAGAAGAGGTAGAAAAAAGGTAGAAAACTATATGCTCCCGTGCCTAAAGCAGCTCTCTGCTCAACTCTGCAACAAGTGACATCATCACTCGCTAAATTAAAGTGAGGTTATATAAGCAGCATTCAATATACAAGAATTTGCTTTGTACATCTTATACATTACTATAAATTATGAACTATGAATTTGACATAAAAAATAAAATAATATTCTCACATTATGGCTCTTACACCAGCAATAATATGGAAAGAAGCTTTTTGACCTTGTAGATATTTGTGCGGGACTGTTGGATATACCTTGCGTTGTTCAAATTCCCAGTTGTGGATGACCCGAGCTGGAATTATGGCGGAGTCATTCCAGTGGCATGTGCTGCAGTAGTACTGGCCCGTGTAGTCACATTGTCTGGCCTCGGTAGGAACACCTCCTGAAGGATAAGTGTGGAACAGTACTCATGAGACATCACTTGTGGGAGGGTAACTGGTTTTCCAAAACTACCCTCAGGATCAAAATAAGGCTTCACCTGGCTTTTTCTTTTTTTTTTTTTTCAGCGATCACAGTACTCTGCAAATCATGTCAACTCCTATTTATGTATAGAATAATTAAAACTGTCATTAAAATCTAACACCCTTTGTGAGATCATTCCCATCCATCTTGCCGAGCATCATAAATTTGCACTCACTCAGTGAAATAGGTGTGCGACATTCTGCACAGCGATAGTCTTGCCGATCGAGTCCTATTTCCGGACAGATGCTGAGTTCGTATTCAGACTGGTGGCTGACCTTTGTCTTAACACAGGGCTTTGTGATTAGGTTCATACACTTGCTATGGCAACGATAATAGCATCCTAGAAAGAAGAAAGAGATAACAGCATTAAATAACAAACATGTGGAGAGAGAAAAAAAAGAACATATTTTACATTAATATACAAAAAGGTGCACAGTAAAAGTAAAAAATAAAATAGTGTCCCTGTGGATTTTTGTCAGATCGTGAAGCAGTTTCACACCACTCAAAAAAATTGTAGTAATCGTTTAATGAAACTGATCTGTTGAAATGGCACATAATGAACTAATCAGTTAAAAGTAAATCATCATTCTTTGATTGATTGGACTGACTGGAACGATCCCATCTTATCTGCATATCATGTTCTATATAACGTTATTATTTCTCACTCATGATTATCATGGTGATATGACACTAAATATGACACTTGATAGAGCAGATGGTCTCGCGGTTAATCTTGAAGTGCAGCATCACAACCGTCACGGGTTCAGCTGATCTACAGTTCAACTGTCTGGAAGCCAGAAACACAATTCAATGTGGATATTTACCTTAAGGAGGGAGTAAAGCTGACTAAATTAACCACTTTGGGCCTGATTTACTAAAGGTTTGCGTGCGTAAAAACGTGTGCAAACTTGACATCACCCGCAAACCAATGTGCAAGCTGATCTACTAACAGCGTGCAAAGAGGACTGCGTCTCTCAAATGAGCAAAATAGCACACGCTGTTCATTTAGTACTTTTGCCCTGATGAATAATCAATATGAGGCGTACCCGCCAGAAAGCGCTAAATACTGGGAGGGGAAAATGCAAATAGGTTCATTTACCACGCGCAATGAGATTTACCAAGCCTGAAAGTAATTGCGGGGATTGTGATTGCGTCTGTATTTAATACGTTTGAAAGGAAGGTGCTAATCTGCCCAGCATTACGCACCGATGGCTGCTGTTATTGTGGCAAGGAGGCGACATCGCCAAAATCAAAGAATACGCAGAGAGAGAGTCTTTATTCTGCTGCATGCTATTTTAAAAATGGTTGCACAAGTTTTATTAAAGGCCACTTTTTCTTTAGTTCTTCACCTTATATCTTGCCACCTTCTTTTAACCTCATCTGCCGTTCTTTTTGTGTTACCAACTGCATTTATTCTATCGCAGATTTTCTCCGATATTGCGTTTCTTTTGGTAATGTTTAAATTTCTTTGCTGTAGTTCATGAATGTGTTTATTTGCCTCTTCCACTAATATCTCTAACTCCAACTCGCAGATAGTCGCAAGCGCAAATTTCATTTTGCGCTTGCGACTATCCTGCTTTCCATCCAGACTCTCCATGGCGCAAACCGTAAGACACGCAACACCTCATTTAAATACTGCGGTTTGCACCTGTTATCAATTGCGCACGCAATCTTAGTTGATCACCCGCAAAACACACAACAACAGCACGTGCAAACTTTTTCAGTGCACACGCAATTTAGTACTCTTTATTTAGGATCTTAGTAAATCAGGCCCTTTGTGTATAAAATTGTTTTTAGATTCACCAAAAAACAACATTTACTTAGCATAATAAATAAAGGGCATTTAATCCTGTTATCAAGGTGACTTATTTTATCTCATCTTAGTATTGGGTGTATGTAAACGTGTAGGACGAGAAACTGCTAGTGATCAATGTGATATTTTTGTAAACAAATCAAATCAGACCAAACTAAACTTGCTTGGCATGTACAGTACAAGGGGCACATGTAATTTAAGAGCAGAAGCCTGAGAATAGGCTGGAGTTTAAAGCGTTAAAATCACAAGTAATACTGACGGTCCAGAAGGGGTGAAAAGGTCATATGACTTTCTTAAATCATACTGAGGTTTAATGGTTAAACTCTAACCTTCAGGTGAGTTACTGTAATGACAGAGAAATTGGCCCTGTGGGTTTTGGCAAATATTACATTTTAAATATCAACAAAGCTGGGTAAAGAAAGGCACTTGGGATTTTTTTTAGACGTATATTAGATGCTTGTCAAATTCACCACAGTTTAACCTGGACAACTTTTCAACAAATCAAGAAAATAATGATAACTTGCTCTGACTGTGATTTTACAATCTCAGATCTTTCAGTAGAGTTTGATTCGTCTATTTGAACCACATTTTAATGTTCTGATGTTGTTGTCTGCATTTTTGTCAGCATCAGGTTGCAGCTGAATAAATCAAAGTCAATATAACATTGACTTCCAGTAGATGCCATCTTTATCATCACTAGTTAATATTCATGTGAACAAGTGAATGTGGACTACATTAACCTCTGCAGATGGAGGTCTTATTTCTGAACAATCAGATAACACAATGTCTTCATTTTCAATGTCCAATGGGGTGTTTAGCAATTGTACTATTAATACAACTCTACTGGGCTATATGTGAGTTTATATGAGTGTGTCTTACCTGTGCAGGTGTACCAGGTCTGTATGAGACCCCAGATGATGGTGCTACACTTGTCGCAGGTCTGTTTCACGCTCTTGCTTTTCTCCTTGGAAAAGCGGTGCTCCAGTAAGGTCCTCAGATTGGGCTCATCTTCCTCCGGGTCCTTTTAAGGGGGAAGCGCAAAGTCAAAATCAGCTACAGATGTAACGGCTTTGTCACATGAAACGGTTCAAAATGACAGAAAGACATTTCATGACAGAGAATGTGGATGTAAATCAGAATAAGTAATTGGATTTGCTTTAACGTTTTTTTTTATTTGCATCTTAATCCAATTGTTTCAGTCTAATTCATGATTAAGTTTATTTTGTGAGTCACTTTTACCATGACCTATACTGTAACATATTATGTTAGTTCAGCGTGACACACCTTCATCATGGCTGTGTTGTAAAGAGGGGGGTAAAGGAAAAAGATAAAAACAGCTGACATGTACAAGGCTGAGAAACACACACACATCTGCATACACACAAGTACATAAAAATAAAATGCTCTCAACTGAATTAGTGTTTTGTTGTTTTTGTTTTTTCTATTCAATGCAGCACTGTGCTCCTAACTAACTAACTAAAAATAAGCACTATTTCTGTTCTAAAAAATGTTGCTGAAACCACAATGCCTGCAATGCTTTCTCTTATTTAACTCAAAAAGGGCAAAGGCACAGAAGTGCAATGTCAGCATGGTTATTACCTTATGAAACTAACATCCGAGCAGAATTTCTTACCATCTTTCCAGCAATCACTCTGACACTGTTTCTCTCAGAAGATCACTTCTACCTACAATAATGTACCTAAAACTGTCCGAATCCAAAATGAACATCCACCAGTGGTTGACAGTGAGCTTATTTGGGGTTTATTGGTTCAACAATTTGGACATCAATAGACTTGAAATGCAGGACTGTGTTTTAAAGTGTTTTGATTGACACTACTTTGACCATGAGTGTTGAATGGTCACCATATCCACCTCCACATCAGTGAATGAATGAGAGCAGATTACTGTTCGTAGTTTCAACATGTTTAGGATAGGAAGTAAAAATAAATCACAGTGCTATAATGTAGTTAGCAGTGTTTTCTATTTATAAAGGTTCTGAGTTGTACAACTGATTTATTCTGAATACCGTGTCAGCAGCAATACAAATGTAATACTAAACCTGGGGTAATTATTTTTAGTCAAATAATGCATGATGAAATAGGAAGGAGATAAAGACTTAACTTGATACTAGACTGCTCTTCAAAACAGTATTATATCAAGGTAAATGCATATGTATTAATAAAGAGGCATTACTTAGCTAGCACTAACTACATGATCATATTATGCCATCATGTGCTCAGTCCCAACCTTAAGCTCCTGCAGTTTGAGGCGCAGGTGGATCAGTTTCACCACGGTGTCCTTTTGTCTCTCCGAATGCTCTGGCAGCTCCAAGATCAGCTTCTTGCATTCCTCTATGGCAAGTTTGAGCTGTTCAATGTCTGATGCTACAAAAGAACCCTGTTCCATCGTTTTTTAACAGAGAAACAGTCTGTTTAGAAGCAAGAACTTTCAGTTTCACAACACAGAAGAGTTTGATTTAATGACAGCAGTAAAAAGGCATTCTTCCTTACCACAGGCCTTGAGAAGTGATCCTCAGCTAGACCGAGATCCATGGTCCGATCTGAACTGTGAGTTCTGCTCACACAAAACAGCTCAGGTTTTGCTTCTGAAAAGATTTTAACAAATAGGTCAAAGTTCTTGCAGTAAGCGAACAGTGCACACCGTGATTTTACAAGTCCGCTGAGATAAAAACACAACTTTACTTCAGGTCCTAAAGAAATAAAAACTGCACAAAATGAGAAAATGAGAGACTCACAGGTAATTGTCTTATCAGTTCTAGTAATGTATAACCTATCCAGTTGAAAAAAACATCAACCAGAATCATTAAAGCATCTGATCAGCAGGCTGAATGAACTTTGAAGTACTGAACACTGTGTTACTGTCACATCTATGTTTACAACCCGTCTCTCTTAAACCACAATACTAAATATGTATTTTATGTGCTCAATGAGAAGCTCCTCCTGTTACTCTCAGTTATTTACGCGCACATACACATATAAAAAAAAAACTATTTCATCTGTGGAGCTGTAAGACTTCACTTATGCTGAGAATTTCAGTTATGGTTATTTGAGGCAGTAGAAAAAACTCAAAACACATTTAGCACCTCCCTGAAAAGCTGTCATAGCATAAAACATCAATCTAACCGGAATTATTAAACCAAGAAATCCACATCAGATTTACACTTTAAAAACACTGTAGTCGTAGCTGCTGCAATAGTAATTTCTTGACTGTAAAAGTTTAGCAAACTTAACTGCAGATTCTAAAAGCAAGACATTATTTGTTAAACTTGCGAAGATATAGATATCATCATAGATATCATATATATATATATATATATATATATATATAGAAAACAACACACACACACACACACACACACACACACACACACACACACACACACACACACACACACACACACACACACACACACACACACACACACACACACACACACACACACACACACACACACACACACACACACACACACACACACACACACACACACACACACACACACACACACAATATAACAAACTTGCCCACCCTCTACTGTGCTAATGTGCCGTAGTTACCTGCATACACTTCAGAAAAAATCATGTTAATTCAGCTTCTTGGTTCCAGACAGAAAGACGATGATGAAGCTCAGATTACAGCAGCAGAATCAACCTAGCCAACATCTCTCTTGGAAAATAAAATGAAACAAAAAAAAAGTATTTGATTCCAAAATCCTAAAATAAAGGAAGTGTTGCTTAAGTACTGCTGAAAATGTTGCTTCATCTTTCCCACTTCCTGTCCATACGCTTAAAGTTCACTGCAACAGTCGAGCTTGCATGTTCTTTATGGATCCGTTTCAGATCAAGCGTACAATGTTTAAATCAAGTATACAATTTGTCACAACTTTTTAATTTTAGGAATCCTTTGTACCATTAATGGGAGAGAAAGTGTGCTACTCTAAATAAGTGACCAATAGAAATAGAATAGAAGCAGGATCCCTGGCTTCAGAAAACAGATCAGACAGAGGAAATGTTTTCAATCAAAAAGAAAATCTATATAACAGACTGTTGATACTAAAACATCACTAAAATATTTTGTCTTTTTTCTCAAGATCTTAAGAGGGATGTATTATGAAAACATTCATATTTCCTGCATTACACGGCATATCTGAGGGTCCCCAGTGATTACCAACTCCAAACCTCTTAAAATAAATAAATAACCCTGTCGCTTTGCTGCCAAGGACTGAATATTCAGTGAGCGTTTCACACACACAGACTGAGCTCAGAGCAAAAAAAAATATGTTATTATCTAGCTTCCCCTTCTTCCACTCACAACTTGCGCCTGAGAAGTGGGAACTTGAAAGTCTTTTGTCCCTGCTCACATACTTTGCTATTTAGAGAAAATTCTCTTTAGTATTTATACAATTAACTTAGGAGAGAAATGAGATCATGTTTTTTTTTAATCCCAGAAAGGAAACATGATTCCTTCTTTTCTTTTTTTTATTCCCCCAGTTGTCTGAAATTGTCTTTTCCATTTTTTCCCCATTAAATTCAGAATTTCTACCTGCAAACAAAATATCTGATAAAAGTGGTCAATACAAACAGTTCTGACAGCATTTTGATAAGTGGGGTTATGTGTTTTTTTAGTATTTTATCTGCAGTAAGCAGCAGTCACAGTGCACTCAATGAATTAAGGAGGAACTGTAGTGGGAATTCAGCTAATAGTTACTAAGAATGGGGCCATAGAGGAGCTAACATTTTCCACATCTATAACACACTTGTGTAGACTCAGCATCTATAACAACTAAAGCCGGATACATGTTACATAGTGGATTTTTACACTACATTTGTAGACTGTCACTCTGGATCTACAAACTGGTCTGTGCTGCGACCAATAAACAACATTTAAACTTCTGGGTTGATTCTAATCACAAAGAAGACAGGTTCCATTCCAAATATTCGCCAGCAGCTTCACATCTTCTCATCACAGCAGCTTGTCATCAGAAACTTATGTCATTTTTTTTCTCATCATCAATATAGCCACATGGGCTTAAGATTACTTTGGAAAATACTTGCCACTTAGTAGTTTAGTTTAGTTTAGTTAGTTTCTTTGTGGTATATCTCCTCCAGTGAAGTTATTATTCATAGTAAACATTGTCTACATTTCCCTGTTAAGATGTGTGCATGTTTTATAGAATATACTGCAGAGCTTTTCTTAAACAAGTGATACTCATAGCCTTTTTTCCAGCTCTCATTATTCCGAGCACCAAACCGTCTCTGAATACTGCCATACTATCCGTGTATGTCTTGATAAATGTATCCATGTTTGATTTTTGAATATCAACTGTTTTATTTCTCAATTTTTAACTGCATAAAATATCAAACATTTTCCTAAACAGCAACATGAAAGAGCCTACATGAATAAAACATAGAGACATGCTCTTCATTTTCACCTTATACATTCTAAGGAATATGTTAGTAACAATACCTGTTCAAAGTGATAATTTGTCAAAAGAGAGTGATGAAAATGTATCAAATACAATGACAGTGTCATACAGTATATTTGTCTTTCTTCTATCCATCGCAGAACAAATACTATTTGTGAAAGCCCTAAAAAAATGATGATGAGCGGGCCGACATGGTTTTCTGTAAAAAAGAAAAGGCCGCTGTTTGGAGGCATCGATGAATGCATGTATGGAATCTGAATGAATAACTAAACTATACACTATGCTGGAAGATGTTCTGATTTGCGCCACAATTCTTGCTGTATACTAAGATCTATACTTGTCAAGGGGAAAACCCAGAAAGGAATAGGAGAAACTGTGAGGCTGAACTGTAATTCACTCAATCCAAGACTTGATGCTTTAGCATTACCGACCCGAGCAAATTAAATTTGTTTAATTATGTCGTCTGCTGGAAGAGTCTTGGCAGGATGCACACATCGCAATGCCGCTGGAAATTAACCCAGTATGCAAGCATGAGCTTCACGCTTTTGACTCTTAACTGCATTTCTACTTGCAATGCTGATACTGAAGATGTTCTGGATGGTCCATAATAGATTCTTTGGGCCTGCGACACATCCAGCTTTCTGAGATTTGATTCTGCTGCATCAATTGTCATGGACATATCGTGATATTAGTATTTTTATGGAGATGTTCCAGTTCCCTCCATTGGAGTTCTGATTCTGACAAGCACCGAAGCAGAAGATATTGATATTGATCTTTCGTTTATGCTCGACTTCATCTGAATGAATGTTCCATGTGAGCTTCTAATCAAACCGAACCTCAAGAAACGTAGCTGCTTTTACTTCCTCAAGATGCAATTTGCAATTTAAACCAAAATAATAATATCAATGTGCCTTAAAAAACAAATTACTTGTGTTTTTGAAACGGATAGCTTAAATTCCTCCAGGTGCAGCTGCAGAACTTCCCAACAACTGGCCTGTGTGTGTTTTTTTTTTAATTATTATTATTATTTTAATCTTAATATCTTAAGAAACACAGGGAGGGAACATGCATATTTTTGTGTGCGTGCGTGCATGCTTATATATATATAAAAAATATATAAAAAAATAAAATAGCGTTTCTCTTGTTTGTTAGCTCTTTTCAGTCGAGATTTGACGATTGCTGACGCTCATCTCAAAAACATTTTCAAAAAGACAAGTATCAGATTTCCAGTGAAACTGTTATCATTGCTGAGAGTATGTTTTTATCTTAATGATGAAGTACATGTTTAAGTCAGTGCATCATTTCAAAATATGAAGAAACTCACCCACTTAGAAAGTAGCTCCTGAAACAGAGTCACATACATGTAAAAAGTATCCGGAAAAAATGCTATTACTTAAAGTTATAGCAAGTTTTAAAAATTATATATAGATTTCTCCTCTAAATATGACTGTACATATTTATTTTGAAACATTGTGTCACATGTACCCCTCCTTATTGTGGTGGAGGGGTTTGTGTGCCCGAGTGATCCTAGGAGCTATGTTGTCGGGGGCACTTTCGCCCCTGGTAGGGACTCCCATGGCAAACAGGTCCTGGGTGACGGGCCAGACTAAGAGCGGTTCACAAGCCTACCATGAAGAAGAAAAGATCAAGGACCGTTACGTCGCCCGGATCGGCGTCACCGGGGCCCCGCCCTGGAGCCAGGCCTGGGGTCGGGGCTCGTAGGCGAGCGCCTGGTGGCCGGGTCTTTGCCCGTGGGACCCGGCCGGGCTCAGCCCGAAACGGCGACGCGGGTCCGCCTTCCAGTAGGCCCACCACCCGCAGGAAGGATCATGGCAGGCCGGTGCATTGTGGGCTGGGTAGCAGTCGTGGCGGGGTGCCTCGACGACCCAATCCCTGGACATCAACCCTCACAGTGGGGACATGGAATGTCACCTCGCTGGGGGGGAAGGAGCCGGAGCTTGTGCGTGAGGTTGAGAGATACCGGCTAGAGATAGTCGGGCTCACCTCCACACATAGCTTGGGCTCTGGAACCCAGCTCCTTGAAGGGGGCTGGACCCTCCACTACTCTGGAGTTGCCCAGGGTGAGAGGCGACGGGCTGGTGTGGGCTTGTTTATAGCCCCCCAGCTCAGCCGCCATGTGTTGGAGTTCACCCCGGTGAACGAGAGGGTCGCTTCCCTGCGCCTTCGGGTCGGGGATAGGTCTCTCACTGTTGTTTGTGCCTACGGGCCGAACAGCAGTGGGGAGTACCCGGCCTTCTTGGAGTCCCTGGGAGGAGTACTTGATGGTGCTCCAACTGGGGACTCCATTGTTCTACTGGGGGACTTCAACGCTCACGTGGGCAATGACAGTGATACCTGGAGAGGCGTGATTGGGAGGAACGGCCTCCCCGATCTGAACCCGAGTGGTGTTTTGTTGTTGGACTTCTGTGCGAGTCACAGTTTGTCCATCACGAACACCATGTTCAGGCATAAGGGTGTCCATCAGTGCACGTGGCACCAGGACACCCTAGGCCGGAGGTCAATGATCGACTTTGTTGTCGTTTCATCTGACCTTCGGCCGCATGTCTTGGACACTCGGGTGAAGAGAGGGGCTGAGCTGTCAACTGATCACCACCTGGTGGTGAGTTGGATGCGCTGGCGGAGGAGGAGGTTGGACAGACCGGGCAGACCCAAACGGATTGTGAGGGTCTGTTGGGAACGTCTGGCTGAGCCCTCTGTCAGGGACATCTTCAACTCCCACCTCCGGGAGAGCTTCTCTCGGATCCCGGGGGAGGCGGGGGACATCGAGTCCGAGTGGACCATGTTCTCTGCCTCCATTGTCAACGCGGCGGCTCGAAGCTGCGGACGCAAGGTCTCCGGTGCCTGTCGTGGCGGCAATCCTAGAACCCGGTGGTGGACACCGGAAGTACAGGATGCCGTCAGACTGAACAAGGAGTCCTACCGGGCTATGTTGGCCGGTGGGACTCCTGACGCAGTAGATAGGTACCGGCAGGCCAAGCGGGCCGCGGCTCGGGCAGTCTTGGAGGCAAAAACTCGGGTCTGGGAGGAGTTCGGGGAGGCCATGGAGGAGGACTTTCGGTCGGCCTCGAGGAAATTCTGGAGGACCGTTCGGCGCCTCAGAAGGGGGAAGCAGTACTCTGCCGGCACCATTTATGGTGCTGGTGGGGAGCTGTTGACCTCGGCTGGGGACATTGTCGGACGGTGGAAGGAATACTTTGAGGATCTCCTTAACCCGACTGACATGCCTTCCACTGAGGAAGCAGAGGGTTGGGGCTCGGAGGCGTGCTCATCCATCACCCAAGCCGAGGTCACCGAGGTGGTTCGTAAGCTCCTCGGTGGCTGGGCACCGGGGGTGGATGAGATTCGCCCTGAGTACCTCAAGTCTCTGGATGTCGTAGGGCTGTCTTGGCTGACACGCCTGTGCGACATTGCATGGAGGAAGGGGACAGTACCGCTGGGGTGGCAAACCGGGGTGGTGGTCCCTCTGTTTAAAAAGGGGGACCGGAGAGTGTGTTCCAACTACAGGGGGATCACACTTCTCAGCCTCCCGGGGAAAGTCTACGCCAGGGTACTGGAGAGGAGATTACGGCCGATAGTCGAACCTCGGATTCAGGAGGAACAATGCGGTTTTCGTCCCGGTCGTGGAACACTGGACCAGCTCTATACCCTCCGCAGGGTGCTCGAGGGTTCATGGGAATTTGCCCAACCAGTCTACATGTGCTTTGTGGATCTGGAGAAGGCATTTGACCGTGTCCCTCGTGCCATTCTGTGGGGGGTGCTGAGTGAGTATGGAGTCCGGGGCCCTCTACTAAGGGCTGTCCGGTCTCTGTATGATCGAAGCAGGAGTCTGGTTCGCATTGCCGGCAGTAAGTCAGACTTGTTCCCGGTGCATGTTGGACTCCGGCAGGGCTGCCCTTTGTCACCGGTCCTGTTCATAATTTTTATGGACAGGATTTCTAGGCGCAGCCAGGGGCCGGAGGGGATCTGGTTTGGGAACCTCAGGATTTCATCTCTGCTTTTTGCAGATGATGTTGTCCTGTTGGCTTCATCAGACCGGGACCTCCAGCATGTGCTGGGGCGGTTTGCGGCCGAGTGCGACGCGGCAGGGATGAGAATCAGCACCTCCAAGACCGAGGCCATGGTTCTCGACCGGAAAAGGGTGGCATGCCTTCTCCGGGTGGGTGGAGAAGTCCTGCCTCAGGTGGAGGAGTTCAAGTATCTCGGGATCTTGTTCACGAGTGAGGGAACAATGGAGCGTGAGATTGACAGGCGGATCGGTGCAGCGTCCGCAGTAATGCGGTCGATGTACTGGACCGTCGTGGTGAAGAGGGAGCTGAGTCGAAAGGCGAAGCTCTCGATTTACCGGTCAATCTACGCCCCTACCCTCACCTATGGTCATGAACTTTGGGTAGTGACCGAAAGGACAAGATCGCGGATACAAGCGGCCGAGATGAGTTTCCTCCGCAGGGTGGCTGGACGCTCCCTTAGAGATAGGGTGAGGAGTTCGGTCACCCGGGAGGAGCTCGGAGTCGAGCCGCTGCTCCTCCACATTGAGAGGAGTCAGCTGAGGTGGCTTGGGCATCTGTACCGGATGCCTCCTGGACGCCTCCCTAGGGAGGTGTTCCAGGCATGTCCCACCGGGAGGAGACCCCGGGGAAGACCCAGGACACGCTGGAGAGACTATGTCTCTCGGCTGGCCTGGGAATGCCTCGGACCCCCCCCGGAAGAGCTGGAGGAGGTGTCTGGGGTGAGGGAAGTCTGGGCATCCCTGCTGAGGCTGCTGCCCCCGCGACCCGGTAACGGATAAAGCGGGAGAAGATGAGTGAGTGAGTGAGTGAGTGTCACATGTAGAGCAAGTCTGCCATAACAATGCAGGATGGGAACACTGTGAGCAGGCTGTCATCTACAGTACCTAAGCCAGTAAACAGTAGCATGCTGTCGTTCGCACCTCACTTGGCACTTTCCCAAATAACATCTTATAGGGATACAATGTCCAGTCAGCAGGTGATCTCAGACTGACAAAGATAAATGCCTCATGTAATGGTCAAACAATAGTCTGGAAAGTTTGCTGAGTCAACCACAAACATTATGTCTAATTTTAGCATGTTAAACTGATGTACTGGTGAACTGCAACGCATCTGCTAGCAACATTTCACAGGCAGGATAGAATGATCATTCTGCAGAGATGACGATGTCATTAATTTCATAAAATTACCCTGTGAAGGAATAGTTGCATGCACTGTATTCATGCGCTGCATTTTATCGTTTGACAGAAAGAAAGAAAAAAGTAGGTCAACTGAATCCAGCTGAAGCAATGCAGCATGTGTGCACTTCATTTTAACAAGTCAACATTAAACTCAACATTAGTTATTTATGCCATTATCTTAATAACAGCAATGATAAATGTGTTGATAGAAAATTGTCAATGTAGTGTATTGATACGTTAGGACAGTGATGAAAATCCACTGCAATAAGTTGTATGCTGCTTCCTGTACTTACACCTGCAATAACGCTCCATACAAATGTTAGGTCAAATGCTGCCTCTGTGTTTCACAAGTTATTAAATTGTGTATATATGTAGTATATGCTATTATTCAACTTCTATATTATACTGTAAGTGAAGTGAAACTTTCCACACAGTTATCCATAATGTCGTAGTAATCCCCTATTATTTCTTTGTGGATTGTAGAAATTTATAAATACCTTTATCTGATCACTTGCATTTCAGCCGAGTCACCATCTGTACCTTTTTGCATAATTTTAATCGTGTTACTCTTTCCATTGTGTATGAATGCTGAAACTCCTCATCCTTTTCCTGAATATCTGTTTTTCATTTGTACATGATAAATATAAAAATGTGTAGCTTTAACTTTGTCACAAATTAGATTAGGCTTTTCATCCAAAGCATCAGTACATGTCTTGAATTACTGCCCATTTGCAATTAAGCAGCCAAACTTCAACCGAAGCAACATTAACACAATTAAGATGACCCAGCTACATCTGAGAAGCTTGTGTGTCGTCGTTTATAATGCTTTAACTGTCTGCCACTGCATTCCTTATTTAAATCCTCTCAGTTTAGCTTTTCAACTTTGCTAAACAGTTGACTGTTTCAACCATGAAAAAACATAAAATCAGTTTTATTTACCAAAAGTTTCTTCATCCAGTTTATCAACACGTTTTTTCCAGTATCCTAAATGCTTATGTCTTTTCGTCTTAGTGCTTTCCTAGATCTTTTTTTTTTTAATTATTATTCCGGCTCAAAAATTGCACATCTAGTGCAATAAGTATGACTGATCAAAACATCATATAAAACCACGTAAACATCTGAAACGATCAGGTCTTCTCAGCAAAGTTCTTAATGTCCATTTGGAGTTGTGATGCACTGGTAGAATTGCAGAGGGCAGTAAAACTTGTGCTGTTCTACCACGATGACTGCATGTAACCCACTTAAGATTTAAGCCTAAATTATGGTTCCGCGCTAAACCAACACAGAGCGTACGCCGCTGCCGTGACGCCGTCATGAACCCTTCAACTTCTCCGTCACTCCATTTCGCCGCGGTGCAATACCCCCCCAGAGCGCTAGATGATACTTTTGTTTAGCTTCCGGTTTTTCGGGTCACAGTGAATCAAAGAGATTAGGACAACTATTGTGCAAAAAACCAAAACAACCCCAAAAAAAAAAAAAAACACGCACACACATGAAGAAAAGAGCGCTGAAAGTTCACAACTGCTTCACGAACCGGAACCGGATATGCGTTGCAACCAAGCGAACCAATCACAGCCCTCTCGGTCTGCGTTGGGTCCGCGTCGCCTCAACGCATAGTTACATTTTTTGGGAGGTGCACGTCAGGCTACGGCGTAGGCTACGGCGTAGGCTACGGCGTAGGCTACGGCGTAGGCTACGGCGTAGGCTACGGCTTCCCATGTACCCTACGGCGTAGGTTTAAGGCAGAACTATAATTCAGCTTTAAGAAGAAAAACTTCTGTGGGGGAGTGGGGAGAGCAAGCGGCACAGCTTTCCAGCAGCATCACAAGACATGCAGCATTTTAACAGCCTGTGCCGGTGATGGCTTTGAGGGCTTGTGGCGCCCAGCTAAATCAAATATATTTTGTCTGTATCGTCCACAGACCGTGCACCGGGGGTAAGCTCCCTGCATTAGCTACGATGCACAGTGGCCATTGCACAGCCGTGCACGTGGAGGGCATGGCAGAAATAATCACAGAATGATCAACTCATTGAATTAGTCAAATACCAAGAATAATTATCAATATTGAAGCACATGTGAGATTTTAGAAGTGTAAAATTGGGTGTACGTATTATCAGGCTGCATTAAATGAAGATGAGAGTCAGCCGAGATATTAAAAAATATCTCTCTATCTGACAAAAAAAACAAACTTTTAGAGCGCAATCTCTTTGGAGTCATGTTGTGACAACTTAAACACTCAAGAAATATGTTCTATATCTCATTATATACTACACTCTTTCTCAGACCAGGCCCTCAGGACCTGCTATCTATGTTTTAGATGTTTTCTTGCTTCAATACACCTGGATCAAATGAAAGAGTTATTAGCTGACCTGTGCATGAAGAAAAGCTGAGGCGATGGCCCATCACTTTGAATCAGGTGTAGTGGAGCAAAAGAAACATCCCAAACACTCTGGGGACCAGAATTGACAAAAGATCAATTTAGTTTACCCAGAAAGAGGCCTGTTCCATTAGAAAAAGGCTTTGGAGTTGATTGGGGATTTTTTTTAACACCAGGATCTATGAAAGAGTGTTGGAGCATTGCAATATCCATTTAATGAAAGAAAGTGACCTTCTCTCAGATGGCTGAACTTCTCACCCTAATCCTCAGGGCGAACCCAGCAACACTTCAAAGGGACCCATCTTGGCTGCTTGAATTCATCACCTCATTCTTTCCTCATTGCCCATAGTTTACGACCAAAGGTGAGTGATAAAATGTAGATGGACAGCTTCATCTTCAACTAAGCTCTCTTTTTACCACAGTACACTGTCCCAGCATATAGGTTGTTCCAGACGCTACCCTTGTCACTTGTTATCTTTTTTGTCCTTTAATTTCTTTTTGCATATAGCTTTTCCAATCATTCAAGTCTCCATGAAACGTCATCAATCCAAAGTCACTTCCTGATCGATCAATTCCCTTTCCCTTTATCTCTCATCTAAAGTCAAGTGTTCCCGAAGTCCAAAAGATAAAAACCATATGTAAATACTTCTTTAAACCCACTCCAGACCCTTCATCTGTGAACATTCAGTCTGCTGATTACAGGATCTTACATAATCTTACTTTTAAATTTTATTAATGTGTATGTCTTTGCGTCTCTTTGATATTGTCATCAAATCTTAAATTTGTGTAATTTTTCTAAATACAATGATGTTAGACAGTAAGACAATAAACATCCTTTCCTTTTTATTTTCTCTGACAAATAACGGTTCAAATAAATGAACAAATAACAGATTAATAATACATTTGAAAAAGTAAATGATGAAATAAGAAATAACAGTTTTTTGTATTTAAGACACTTGTGATGATTATTATGATTAACTTAGGTGAACTTTACCATGTTGTAGGGGGGTCTTGCCTTCTTGAAGACTATCGTCTTCCTCTCCACGATCAAAGGGATTGAGGCGAGTTTGGCGGAAAAGTGCAAGTCTCTCATCATACTCCATTTCCTTGACTACATCTAAGAAAAAAAACAACTTAATATTAATATCATGCTGGCAGGCTGGTGAAATTGAAATTGTTCCTCTTCCTTTGAACCAAAGCTGGAAGTACTGTCTCGCCTGCCATTAAATGGCAAAGTGCTCTGACATTCAGATTCCACTTTAACTTTGCTTATCTTTGGAATCAAAGTTCTGTTCAATGACCATATAATCCCCAAGAGACCTGTTTCACAAAAATTCAGTCTACACAGCTGATGCTAGAGGTCAGAGGGGAATGGCCAGACTGGTTTGAGGTGGCAGAAATGTGGCACCAACTCTAATAACCAATTGTTACAACCAAGGTCTGCAAAGACCTTCTCTGAATACACAACACATCAAACAAAGACTAAATCAGCACTAAAAATTGTTACTTAAAGACGGCAGTGACTGTTGTCAAATAGCTTCCACAGTCCTAGATCTCAATCCAACAGAGCATTTTTCAGGTGTGTTGGAACAAGGGATTCACAGCATAGATGTGCAGCAATGAATCAATGCTATCATATTGCTGGTATTTGGATGCTGCATGCTATCGGCTGCCCTCCTGTAACTTATATCATCCATAATAATCATCACTCGAACACCAACTCAGAGGCTTCTCTGGATAAGATTTTAAGAAGCAAGGCCATGGATGCAGAAAACCCCTGACCACCTGCTGAAGTTATACCTATTTTCATTGTAATTTTCTAACAAATGTCTGAATTATTTAAATCACAAGAGTGACTGTTTTGTTTTTGGTTAAAAATTGTATCCTTACAACCTTAACGAAGGCCTGATGACATTCAGGATCAACTTCACTTTTCTTTTTTTCTTTAGTTTTTTTTTTTTTAGCATTTTATTTTCAGCATTTTTCAAGGTATATACATGAAAACACAAACACAGAATGTCAAACCACTCCCCAACCTCTTATTTTGTGACAAATTGACTTGAATGTTTTATTTGAGATTTGAAAAAATGTTTTGTTATTTGCACTCCTGTCAACCTCAGTGGAAAAGTCTGCCTGTTACTGTCTACATTGTATTAATTGCACAGTGTATTTTAATTTAATTGTTATGCAGGAAAGGGATATTTGTTTTATTTTATTCAAGAAGCATTTTTATTCTATATATGCAGGCAGTTTGTTTTTATTTCATTTGTTTTATAGATTTTGATATTGTGCAGACCTAATAAAGGTACCTGTGTGACATTTGGCACGAGGCTTTGTATTAAAACTGACTGTTTTTTTAAGGGTTTTCCTCTGAAAAAAATGAAACTAACAGAGATGCTATGCTATAATGCTTTGGGGGAAACCCCAATTATGGCACAGAAAAAATATCAATATATATCGAGTATCGCCATTTAGCTAGAAAATATCGAGATATGACTTTTGGTCCATATCGCCCAGCCCTACTTCCATGTGATGGCGATACACTTCCTGGCAACACACAAGGCCAGTGCGAGAAACTTCTTTTGAGCTTTTCTTAATCGTGCATCAATATTGGTCAATTTCACTTTTCCAGAAGCATAAACTATTTATAAAACTGTGGACAGGCTGACCGTCACTGCCTTAACATACAATCTGTTACATTAACAAACAGCATAATCCTAATTTAAGGTCATGTCAAAATATAATAATATGTTTTTCTACAATTCTACAAAGAGAAGGCCAATGTAATAGAGTTAAAATACTGCTGAAATTATGAAACCGTTTTGGAGATGAGTGTTTATTAGGAATAAAGATAATACAATTGTTTTTATTGTTAATATAATTGTTTATTTATTCTAATTTATAACACACACATAATCCTAACTTCATGTGACAATTTTTAAATTTTTATATAAAAAATATGATATGACTTGGAAAATAGGATTTCAGGTGAAACAGATAAATCTCTCTTATCTATTAGTTCTAGTCAGAGCAGCTTCTGTCTGTCCTCCTCCAATAAACTACACCGCAATCCTTCTTTATCGCAATAAAGACATAGAACATTACATTATAATAGGTTAAATCCAGGCATTCTACCAATATTGGGTAATCGATAATATCATAACAAGGATGTGAACAATAGCTGAATGCTAGCGAGCTAACTTGCTGGAAAAACCAGCGTGTTTTGCTCTGTCGCTTTGACGCTGACATTGACTAATTTAACTTGTTTTTCACGTTTGAACCTTACCCCGTTTGACCCCGAATACTCATCAGGGAACCAGCAGCTGTTTGTAGTTTAACATGAACGGTTCCCCCCGTGTTGTTTTGCTCCTGTCATCGGCAACATCACAAGAGGAACATGTGTCAAGTCAGCATTTTACTAGAAAGTTCCTGCTTTTATTTTCAAAACAAAAGCATTGCATTGCCGTCGCAGTAGGGTTACGGCGTAGACTACGGCGTAGGGGACGCGGCGACGCGCACCGTACGGTGCGCGCCGCCGCGTACCCTACGGCGTAATGTCTGCGTTGGTGTAACGCGGAACCATAAATCAGACTTAAGAATGTGAAAGTGAATATTAAGTGATTTTACTTTGAAAGTAAACTCTTCTCAGCCTCAAACATGTGTAGGGTTACCAGCCGAAAAACCGAGTCGTCCCGTATTTATAAACTGAAAAGAGCTGAAAAGGGACACACTTTGTCCCGTATTACTGTGAGAGTCAAAAAATAGTCATAAAATGCCAATGTAAAATGGCATTGAGCTGTTGAGTTCATAAGTTATTTCTTTCTGTTTTACTACTGTAGTCTACAGTCATGGCCTTTGAGGCATAAATATGTTTACACGTAGGCCTACAGACTTTCTGTTTGCACTTTTGTTATTGCACTAAAAATGTGCACTATTACAGAATGGATGTTCTGCTTTCTTTCTATTGTTTTATATTAATTTATACAATTTCAAGTTAAGCAGGACAGGTTTCTGTTTAAGAATGTTACTTATTTTATTCATTTCAGTTCATATTCAGTTAATTTTGTTATTTTGTATTAAAGTGAATTGTTGGATAATAATTTGTTTTCCATGTGTTCATGGCATTCAAAAATATGCATCTAATTCAATTCAGGTTTGAGTCAAATTGTTAAAAAATTGTTTCACTCACAAAAAAAGGGGCTAAAAAAATTCACCACGCCAGGAAGGGTGAAGGCGACGAGATGTCCCTTATTTATTTTTCAGGGGGTTGGCAACCCTAAACATGTTAATTGTATTCAACAATACTTATAACAGCTCTCACACCCCAGGAGCCGAGATTTGGTGCTGAAAAAACTATTACTAGAAAGATATAGTGAAATAATATATATTTTTTTAAATTATGATAAGAAGAAGAAGTATAGTGTACCATAGTACTGTTTGTACTATCTGTTTTAATGGTAAAACACTCTTAGCTGAAGGTTTACAGTATTTTTAGAAAAAAAAAAGTTAATCAGATATTTTGATCAAATAACATTAAGGATCCCAGTATCTTCCCTCATGGATGCATTTAAAAACATACAACAGAGATTGAATTTTAGCTGTTTTTAAGAAGGTGGAGGAAAGCTGTGCAGCATGTTGGGAAAAATAAATCTCCCCAGTGGGTTGAGGTGACATGAGGTCTGGTGAGTGGAAAGGTTATAGCGTGTAATTCAGCTAATTCTACTGAAACCATTCAGCCTGATGTTGTAAGACCCCTCCATAGAAACATTTCACCATGAATCCGTTCTCACACAGTGCATCTTTTTACTGATATGTGTTTATCTTTCCTTGTAATGGGACAAGCAGAAACATCCCACAGGGATAACAGAGCCATAAAATCAGCTCATAATGGTTTAGATTTATTTTTCTCACCCACCTTGAAGTAGCTATAACTTATTGTTTCTGGAGCAGCAAGTGTGTGCAAGGGTGTGGCTTAGGATGATGAATGCATTATGTCAGGACTTTTTAGATTTATCATATAAACTGTAATCCACATTTTTGTGAGACATTTCTAGATTAATGTTTTTTTTTTTTTTTTTTTTTACTTTAACAAAAAAATCGGCATATTATGTTTGTGTCCAAAGATTATTTGACCAACATTATTCAGTAATGGTGGATCTCAGAGAAAATGCATTTCGAACACTGCCGTTTACAACAGTTTGGTTGTTCTTGAAAATTGTGATCATGTGGAGATCACATTGGAGCTTAGATATGTAGAATCACTAAGAGGAAAATTAAAAAAAAACTACAGCACATGGAAGCCACAGCTCCCTTAACCAAATCAGTCACTGCAAACTCCTTCATTGGCCTAATTGAAGTGGAATCTCATCAGCTAAAGCCCTTCGAGATAAGATATTTAATACAGAGGATTGCATTCATCAGCAGTGATTATTTCAAAATTAATGATAGTAGATCTTGATTTTTTTTTCTTCTCTGTTTGCAGCAGATGCGTGTTTTTGACATGGTACACTACGATCACATCTCCCCATCAGGTGTTAAAAAAAAAAGAACTAAACACTCCGAAGTAATATCTGTAGCAGGAAGTTAAACAGACCATGGACTCAGAAAAGAGATCTTTATGAATGCCATCTTCTGTTCTGTGTTGTTGACAACCATGAGATCAACTTCAGTTTCTAACACAACAAAAGCTACCACTTTTAACATTGTTTACAAAAAAAAACAACAGGGAAATAAGAGGATATAGCTCATTCTGTGACCAATATAAACCCATTCCCTGGTCACAACTGTATGACATGGGGGATGTCAGTCAGTTTAGTACACAATCAAAACAAACTGCTTTTCAGACAGCATTGATTCGGTTAATGCTGTCCATTCTGTGCATCAGTTTGGACCAAAGGCATCTACTTAAATTATCCACATGATAGAACCCTGTCAGTAGACATGCATTAGTCTAGATAAAGGGAGACAATGTACAAAGCGTTTGCTTTTTTTATGGAGGTCATATCCAACTGCTAAATACAATAAAAACTATATAATGAATACATAAAAAGGGAACATGTAAACAAATGCTACAGTGCATCTTCAAAAATGGTCAGAAATTTCCCAGAAAAGACAGAGAAGACCTGTTGTTATCCTGACTGAAGATTTAATAGAGCTTAATGTAGACAATATACTGATAAACCAATTAATGATTGTACTGGGAGATTTGCAAGTTAAGATGTTGAGTTAAAGATGAATATCTTCTTAAAAACTTTTACCAACCAGATTCAGACTTTTGACTTTGTTAAAGAAGTTGAGACATTTGTCTAAATCCGGTTAAACTGATGCAGCACTTTACACACCAAGCTTCACCTTATTCACTTCACTTTCTTCATGTCATACTTACTTAACATTGCCTACCGGTACATTTTTAATTATTGCTGGATTTTAGTTAAATTGCCATACAATATTTACATAAACAGTCACATGATAAAAAATGAGTATGCCCTAAAATAAAACAAAAAATAGATTTTTTTCATTTTAGGATATAAAAGAAGAGAAGAAAAAGAAAGAAAGAAAGCTGGCCTTTACCACCGGTTGAATGTAACCGCAGATGGAAACAACACATGACATTACACCATGTCACCACATGATTCAGTCCCTTGTGGAGCCTCTTTTAGCAGGAATAATAATAAATATAGTTTTCATTTCCTGTATGACATTATCACTCACACCCTTCTCAGGAATATTGGCTTTCTCATCTTTACAGTTTTGCTATTGTCCATTACGGTTTGCAGGGATTTGCTTATGCACAGCTCTCGTTTGGCCTTTTTCCCACTGTACTGCTATGACTTTTAATATTTACCATGCTAACTGAGGCCTTTAGAGTCTGAGTGCAGGTTGGTTCTTTTGCAGTTTCTCTGTGCCGGACCTCGGGGTTACTTGCTGAGACATCCACACCTGGGAAGATATGTATCTGTCCAGCATGTCTGGTTAAAAAACTAATTTCTTAAAGCAATTTGAATTAGTGATCTTAGATGGCAATCCATCCTATCTCAACTCAAAGGAGCTTACTGAAGACAAAACTACTTAACTGGTAGACTGAGAGTAAACTGCAGAAATACCTGCAAAACCTCGCCTAGGAAGAGATCCTTTTTTTCATTATCTTGATGGTTTCCATGATTCAAGCAATCATCAGCTGCAAAAGGCAAATTGTGTTGGTTGAAAATCTACATTCCAAACTGATAACTTTTCTTTGACAACATAAAAAGATTTTTTTTTTTTTTACAGCATTCACTGGATAGCACAACAGGAAAGTGAGACGGCGCTCTATGCAGACCTGGGAGGACGGCTTTAGATTTATAAAGGTAAGGAATGTCTCTTGGAGCTGTTTCTAAACAACTCTGGTGTCCAAAACCATTACTTTAAGCAAGAAATAGTTATTAAAGGTCACATAAAACCCTTGATAGACAAAACTGAAAGTTCACAGATAAACAATACAATAATGACAATGAAACTAATTTACCATTTTAACCCAAATATATTCTAGAAATGTAAAAATGTAAGTATATTTTCATGACCATTTGGTTAGATTTTTTTTATGCAAAAAAAATAAATCTTTAGGATTAATTAATGTAGAATTTATCTAAAAAATACCCATGCAGACTCAAACTAATAACCTCTGAATTGTACAAAGTCATTTAAGCAATTAAGAATTTTAATTTCCTCCTTGGGGACAGATTGAAAGCTCTGGAAATCCCCTCAATTCTGTTAAAAACAGCACAGATATGGAAGTTGATCATGAGTTTACAAATGGAGCTTTTCAAACACGCCTCTGTTGTATTGTATGTCAATGGCCCTACTGTTTGCTGCTTGAATAAAAAAAAAAAAAAAAAAGGAAACAGGAAAGAAAGTTGATGTTGTGTGTAAATAGAGTTCAAAGATGTCCTGTTAAGTTTATAAATACGATTTGCAGAGATGGTTAAGAAGTCATGAATTGAGGTTTTTATACTTAAACCCGCGTGCAGCAGCCGTAATTGGATTAATCATGTATCCATTTCCGTATTTAGCATCCCTACATCCACAGTCTTTGCCTTGACAAATCACGTGATATATTTTCTTGGTGTAGACATTTAGTTACCAAATAAACTAATTATAAAAACATGTGGTGATACCAAATAATAGTTAACTACTGATATAGGGGGTTGGTTAGATGGGCTTGGGTCTGGAGGACTTAGGTTCAAGTCTCCCAGATGGGGGACCCCTGCAACGCCTTCAACCCTAATTGCTCCCTGGGTGTTGGAAAAATGGCACCCCACTTTCCCTAGTCTAACTAGTGATGGGTTCAAAGAAAAGAACAATTTCAGTGTGTTTCGTAAGAGGTATACTGACAAATGAAGATTATCACTATATTTTTGAGCGTTTCATGGCATAAATTTGTGCAGAAATTTGGTTACTTTTCAAACCCCCATGGCAAACTTGTCCCTCTTCTCCCACTGAAGTCTGTCAGAGCAAAGAGAAGCGGCTGCAGGACCTGTGAGCTACTAAGACATTGAGCAGCTTTTTAGTGGAAATTTCACACACATCACCATCTCTCAGCAGAACCAAGTGAGGATAGCTTTATTACTGTAGTAACATACAGCGTATGCACACAGAACTGTGGAAGTGAAGCAAACAGAGGTATAGGGTTGGTACAGCAGAAGCCAAATACAGTAATTACATCAATGAGCTAATGAATGAACGTGACAGTAAACTTGTGACATTTAGTGACTTTTTGTTACAGCAAGCTTAAGATATGTTTAATTTGAAATCATTGGCAAAGTTCTCATTCAAAATGGATTTTTATATAATACAAACTGATATACGTACTTTTTTAAGGTATGCATTGTCTAACATCTGTCAGGCTAATTTTGAGTGGCCTGCTCAGTTGCATGAGTCAAATGCTGTTATCTTTTATTTTTGCAAACCACCAATATATAATATTAGCTTCATTAAACCAGAAGAGTCTTGCTATATATTTGTAAACATTGGTTATCCATGCAGTTGGGAAAAATGTCAAAGGTTTCATTTCACCAAGAAATATATATTCTTTTTTAAAAAATGTTTTATCCTGATCAACAAGTAGCAAAACAAAAGTAAAACAAAGCAAAAGCAAAACAAAAGTACGAGTTGGTTTGGCTATCACGCACATACAACCCACAGTATTAACCATGTTCATCAAATATCATAATGGATGGAGTGGGAAATGCTCACAAGTGATTGTTTTTGCAAGTCCAGGTCAAGGTAGAAGTCTCTCATGTTTATGAGCGTTCCATGAGTTCTTGTGTATGAATCTGTCATTGCAATGCTATGTTAGGTATTCAAAGCACGTACAGTATTATTATCACTTAAGGCATTTTATGATATAATTGATATTCCTTTTGAAACCTCATGAGCTCTTACCACTGTGTGGTAGACAAAAAATAAACAACCCACTTGTAGATGACATGAATAACATCTGATCTTTCCCTCAGAAGAATGAGGTTAATTAAATTATGCAACTGCACTTGATGTGAATGTTGAACACGTGTTAAGGAAATAATTATTTGATATGGATTTCAAACAGTGAAGCAAACTAATAAATGAAATGATCTAATTACTCCCCCTAAGTTTACTTGTGATGAAAGGACGGAGACTGATATTCTCACAAACAGAAGATCATGGTGGAGAAATGAAATACTAAAAACTGTTCACAAGTCTCAAATCACAAATCCAGGTTTAGTCTCAAATCCTTTGAGGAAGAGTCTGAATCAAGTTTCAAATTACGGGTGTGCGTGATCTAAGAGCAATATCTGGTTTTGGAACAAAAAGAATATATGTATTTGGGGTTTGCAAAAATACAAACAAAAGGCCGCAGTAGCCCCATGCTGCTGTACTACAGTAGCTGTTAACTTGATAACTAGTAACAGGTTATTGCCATTATGAGCTAAGAAGCAACCAGTGTTCAGATAAAATAGAATGTGAAACAGAGCTGGTGCTGAATTATGTTTGATGACCTTGGGTGAGGAAAGGCACCAATCAAATAAAATGTACTATTATTATTATCATCATTATTATTATATCCTCAAAGAATCTCCATGCAAAATAGTGGACATTCATTTGTCACACTTATTAATTTCATCAGACTTCAGCACAATCACAGCACTTCCCACTTTTTTGAACAGCTCGGCGAGAGGATAAAAAGACACTGTGTGGAGTTTACCCAGGTGGTACGCAGCAACAACAGCCTCATAGATTATTTAAAGCCGCTGGCTCTTCCTTGTGATTTAATTAAGACAACTAAAATTCTTTTCTCCAAACCAGGCAGACGAGCTGCTGCATAGATTCGTAGCTCATCCTCTGAAACCTGTGGGTTTGAACTCAGGATTGACTCAGAATATGCTATATTTCAAAACAGTCCCAGCATGTTTCTTCTATACTGTCTTTTTTGTGGCCTTCCTAGTGGACTACGGGAGTAGTCAAGAAAGTAAGCTGTAATTTATTTGAGATTAAGGTAGAGAAGAGGTCTCAAAGAATGAATTTACTGCATAGAATAATAAATCACGAATAAGAAAAAGAAATAGACATAAAGAGTGCTTTCCAATTTGTATAAGAGCCAACATATTTTTGTTGAATTATTATACCTTGGTTTTTCTTTATACATTTTTACACCTGCAAATTGACTTAATATAATTCACATGGATTTATATACATGTCAGTAAGCTTACATGTAGCATATACAGTCACCTGAAATTAAACAAAACATGAGGTATACAATAATTTAGATCCCATTTGAGACCAGAAGAGTAGCATACAAGATATCCTAGCTTTTGTTTGAAAATATGCAATATATGTGCTCCACATCCACAGAAAACATTATTATAGCCATCATTGGAAACACATTTGATGGTGAAATCTTACCTCTGTCTGCAGTTTGGTTACAAAAAAATAAAAAATAAAAAGACATACACTTTTTAAACTGCATTCTTGTTGACTTGCTGAATATAAGAATGTATTTTACAGGCACTAAAAACATTTGACAAGCGGCAAGAATATAGTGATGATTTTATCATTTATGGCACCATATAAAACCTGATTACCACAAAAAGGAAACATAAGAATGCTGGAATTATGATTTGTCTTGTTTTCCCCCCTAACCGTTCTTTCAAACCGCACTTTCAAACAGATAACACCAGCAAGGCTACAAAGAGAGAAAATTACTCCTCTTCTACTCCTTTATTTGAAAAATGTTTGCATATTTTCTTTTTTTCCCCCAGTAATCAGCAGCATCAACTACATGTGGTGAAATACAGTCTTTTTTTTTCGGCACTGTAGGCTATGAAAGTATGGGCCCCACTAATTCTCATCAGCTTATGGTTAAAGTTATTTTTAATTGAGCAGACGTCAAACATCCAAAAGGAATGTTCAGTTCTCTGCTACAAGCGTCAATGGTTTAAGGATAAAAAAAAGTAATGAAGTTCAAAGCTAAAGCATATACAGCACATAAAAGAAAGAAGAAAAGATCAAAAGAAAAACTACACTGAAAGATGACAAAGAGTCAGTCTATTAAAAACAATATGGTGAAGGCAACTTTGAGATCTTAAGGCTGTCAGCAGCAAAATACTCAGGAAAACATGACTCAAGTATTGCAGTGCTGGGAGTGTCCTCTTGTCAGGCTGCATGGTAGCTGATAACTCTACAATGTAATTCAAAATATGTTATCAATACACAAGGGGAAAATAATTAGTTAATTTTATTGATTTATTTTGTGTCATCAGCTTTATTTGAAACGTGTGAATATATTTCCCTCCATGTGGAAACATGTCTGTGAAACTAACCATTTCAGTTTTTCCGAAGGATAACGGATTCAAAAACAATGTATGTTAAGCCTATTTACCACACATGTTTGGGAACACGGAAGAATACAATGAAAAGTCAAAAACATAATGATATAAACTTGAAAACGATATTTACAGAGTCTCGGCCATATTTCCCTGTGTCTTACATCAGTGTCACCAGAACTTCCCCGCAGACATCCATCACTGCCCTCATCAGACTTACATATAACACACACTAAAGTCATGCTCCTCGTCGGAAACCAGTGTCTGTACATTTCTGAGACCACTTCACCAGAAATAGGCCTTAGTGCATAAGTGCAGACTTATTTCATTAAAGTCTGACGCCATGAGCCTCGGGCAGCAGGTCGTTCATGTGATTTTTCTACTATATTTATTTTTGGAAGAGAAATTCACACACAATTAGGCAGATTCTTTTTGAAGATGACTCCTAATCTTATAGGTTTCAACAGTTTACTCGCCTTGTATACTCTCTTTGATCTAGTTTAAAGCTAAAACTAAGTAAGTGAGCTCCTTTCATCAAGTTCATCGCTTGATAAAATCTTGTTTTAGCTGCATAGTGTTTTCCGCTTCTCTTTCTCGGAGGATGCCATGCATATTATCACAAACTCTTTAAATAAAAATTGAACTGTAGACTTGTTAAATATAAAGCCAGAAAAAGACTGCCCAAGTCTAAAATGACAAATCCTGACATTCATTTATTAACTTGAATTTAACTATTAGCGCTACGTCATTTTTTAGGGACTGACGTCAAAGCTTGGATTGCTGAAATTCTGACACAATCTAATAAGCTTTGTTTAGGGTTATTTTAAAGGCAACGACGGCCTTTTAAGTCCAGTCACATCCATTTTTTACATAAATAAAGTCCGATATGCTTTCCAGAAAAAAATCCAAATGAAATAAAAGTAATCTAAAAGTGCTTGGCAGTCAAAAAGCAGATTCCAGTGACTTGAAAAGTCCCAATAGATCCCTCTTAGTTGAGAGAATAATTTACTTGATTAAGATGTCCAGATGTTAGCCAGTGCTGGACAGAGTAGGGTGGTCTAATATAACAATAAATAAGATGGAAATCCAAGTAAAATTGATTCCTTTTCCGTGACGAGATGTTCAAAAGTTTGAGAGATTCAGTGTTGACCCGTTCAGTGCAGTAGGCAGGGGCGCAGCTTGTGAACAGGCAAGGCAGGCAACTGCTTGGGGCCCCGAGTTGTTGGGGGGCCCATGAGGCCCAAAAAAAAAAAACATTTTTTTTTTTTTTAATAATTACTTTTATTACAAAAGATTTTCCTATCAGGGGTTTTGAGGACTAAAAAAGTATTGAAGACTGTTTTTACTGTACAGATCTCAAAATGTGGTAACCGCAATGACCACATCCTCCTCCTTAAACAAACATAAGGCAATTATCAATGACATCTCAGTAGCCAGTAAGAAACCTCCCTTAAGGGGCCCCATGTTGTCATTCCCATGATCACGGCCATCCACCTGTACGCAGTGTCAAAAAAAAAAAAAAAAAAACTACACACAGTGTCGTGTGTGTAAATTAGCAGTGTGTAAATAAATATACATTTCATAAAGTTTTCGTTGGTGTCAGTTTATTATAACTCAACGGTGATGAACGCTGGTTTGAGGGGCCCCCTAGAAATTTTTGCCTAGGGCCCCAACAGACCCTAGAATCGCCTCTGGCAGTAGGCCCTATCTCGCATGAGCATCAACTGTCAAATAAACCACTCACGGTTTACTCCAGCTCCGTCTCACAGTTACAGAGATGAAATACTCATTTAGGTTTACTTTAATGTCCCTTCGTGGGATCACACGCCGAAGTACCACGAGCACAGGACCAGCTCCTGCAGCGTTTTGCGCAGCTCCTGGCTGCGGTACGCGTAGATGAGCGGGTCAATGAGCGAGTTGCAGATGATGAGGATGAGGAAAAGGTTAAAGTTACTAAAGAAGCACTTGCAGAACGGACTATTGGGGCAGGCGAGTATGAGGATGAGGTGGAGAAAGAACGGCCCCCAGCATATAATGAAGACCCCGAGCAGGATGGTGAGGGTGATGGCCCCCTTCATGCTGGTGGACTGGCGCCTGCTCTTGTTGAAGGCCGTGATGCGCCGGGAGTGCACGTGTGCCAGCAGGAACATGTGCAGGTACAGCACGGCGTTGAACACCAGCGTGATGCAGAAGAAGGTGATGAGGCACACGATGACCGCGTTGTCGGTGTAGTAGACGATGAAGAGGATGCTGGCGGTGATGCTGACCAGCCACACCAGCGCGATGATGGTGACGGCCCTCTGCGTGGTCATGATGCTGTGGTATCTCAGCGCGTAAAAGATGGTGACGTATCGGTCTGCAGCGATGGTGCACAGGAAGGACAGAGAGGACACCACGGAGCTGCAGATCATCACGTCGATCACGTTGTCCAGGTGGCGCAGCATGCCCGGGTGCAGGTCCAGCAGGCCGTGGTCGTTGAGCAGCATGAACACGGTCTCCACCACGTTGCTGACGCTCACCAGCATGTCGGACACGGCCAGGCAGCAGATGAAGTAGTACATGGGCGAGTGCAGGTTGCGGTTCTTGATGATGGCCAGCACCACCAGGATGTTCTCCAGCAGGCTGATGACGCCCAGGGCCAGGAACAGCTCCTGCGGGATGCGGATCTGCACGCAGCCCAGCAGGTTCTGCTCTCCCACGGTGGAGTTCGTCTCGTTGTCGTCCATAATGTCATTAAACGGACTGAATTCCATGTGCAGGATGGAGGGGTAATGTAGGGAACCGTTGGTCACTTCCATGACTAATTGGTCAAATGTTCAGGCTAGGGTCGCCACCTTTCAGAAATAGAAATAAGGGACGCCCTGATTTCAGCAGCGCAGGAGCCAAAAAAAAAAAAAAGCCCCAAAACTTCTAAACTGAATAAAAATGTGTTTATTTTATATGAAAAAACTAAATGCTTGATTTAAAGTTTAAAGTGCTTTAATTGAACTTGCATGACTGTACAGACAGACAACCATACCAGTCACTGAAATATCCTCCTATGCTCTGTATGTCCACATCAGCCCAGATGTATAATATAGCCTACAGGTGAGAATATGGTGTAAAAGTTAATTTATTTCAATAATTCAACTAGAATATGGTGTAAAAGTTAACTTATTTCAATAATTCAACTAGAATATGGTGTAAAAGTTAATTTATTTCAATAATTCAACTAGAATATGGTGTAAAAGTTAATGAAAATACGGTACAAATCGTGTCCCGTATTAGTTCAATACGGGACGCAACATTTTTTTCTCAAATAAAGGTCAATTCCGTAACGGGTGGCAACCGTAGTTCAGGCTGACAGGTGGGTTTTTGCTGCTGCAAGTCGAGGCGGGTGTGGGAAGTTTGATCAGTTCATCCGAGGATGATTCCATCAGCTGTTGCCGTTTCCTCCAGACAAATCAAGCAACTCATCTGTACCCTTGTTAAAGTGTTAAACTCCTCAAAGCGCCGTCTGTCCAATATCCACAAAGCTTGATGAAATGTCTTTTATTTCAGCCAATAAGTCAACAGTTGTTGAGGAATGAAAGTCAAGTGGAGCGCATCAGTGGTCCAGAGAGCTGTGAAGAAAGGCATCTCCCCAGCCAGGTCCTTCTCCTTCTTAATAGTAAAGTTTATTTTGGGCAGAGATCCATACATTCTCCATGATTTCCAATTTTTTGTTTTAAGTTTCACCGGTGAGACAATCCACTTTTACGCCAAACCTGAGCGAGCGCAGAGGCAGCGCGTCCAGCTGCTCGGATAAATAGAGAGTGAATCGCACAAGTAATTAGGGGGAAAGATACTGAGCGACTTCAGCGAACTCCTCCTCTCTGTCAGACGTCAGTGGGTTCTGGTCTTGTCGGGACCGACACAGAGGCGGTGACGGGGCTGGCTGGTTTTTCTTGTGCCCACCGCTCTCCAACAACCAGAGAGGCACTCATCCCCCATAAAGTCTAGCGATTTTACAATGTAATTAACTTTATTTGTCTTTACTAAAAACTGTTAAAACGGACATCGAGCATATAGCCCCCACATTATTACATTTTTCCTCTTAAAGGCACCTTCTATTGGATTTTTTTTTCATTTTTTTTCATTTTCATTTATTTATTTATTCAAACAGGTTAAAACAAAAACAAAATAATCAGAATACATAAAATGTATATACCGAAAAAAAAACCCCAAAGAAAACCATAAGCAAAACAAAGCAAATTAAAGAGACAAATCTATATGTAAATACATATTTCCTGTTTGAAAGGGTGTAGGATGAAGTTTCAAAAAACTTTTCTAGTCCTACCCCTTCTAATGTTCTGTTTTTACCATTTCTTCATTTCACACAACTTCAAAAAGAAAAGCATAAAAGAAAAGAAAAAGTGGTTCAGCTGAGCAAGGCACTTTGGTCATTGGCTGTCAGTTCATGTGTCCATTTCCGTTTTGTATCCATACAGAGTAGTGTTTTTAAAGATTCGTTTGAACTTTTTTTCATTTCATCTTTACAGTTGTTCCACAGATTAACTCCCTTCACTGATACACAATGGGTTTTGATGTTTGTTCGTACATGCTGTTTTTTAAAATTACATATTCCCCTGAGATTGTGTTTATTTTCTTTTATTTGAAACAACTTCTGGATGTCTTGTGGCAACTGATGATGATTTGCTTTGTGCATGATTTGTAAAGTTTTGAAGTCGACCAGATCCTTGAATTTGAGTGTTCTCAGTTTGATGAAGAGTGGGTTTGTTGATTCTCTAAAGGCCGCATTATTTACAATTCTTATTGCTCTTTTTTGAAGTTTGGATATTGTATTCGTGTTTGTTTTATATGTGTTCCCCCACACTTCCACAAAATATGATACCTCTCCAAACTGTGATGCACTGAAGCCATTATTTAGTCCTACTCTACACTGATACAAATATTGTGCTTGATCTACCTAAAAAAATAAGTCAACTTTTTGCATTAGATTATTATGTAGATCAAGAAAGACTAGTCTTTGTATAAACTACTTAATTTTTTGTATGTAAATAATACATTTTGCAAGTACAAGTATTAAGTACAACTTAATTGTGTTACGTTTACTTTATTTATCAAAATTAAGTTAACTTTACTTGCAAAAATTATTTTTATTATATGCAAAAAATTTTGTACATACTAAACATTTATACAAACACTAGTCTTTCTTGATCTACATAAAAATCTCATTTTTTAAAAGTAGATCAGGCAAGATATTTTTTACTGTGGTGTTCTACTTAAACAAATAAAGCATGTTTCATCTAAACGTTGGTCAATCTGCCCAATAGATTAAAATTGTTAAAGGAAAAGTAAATACAACAAGATCATTGTTTGTTGTTTGTGTGTAAATGAAAAGATTGCCTGGGATTACATAAATACTGCTTGTTAAAGGAAAAAATGCACAATGTCTTGTTTTTTGAACAAATGCAGATTAAGTTCAAAACTAGATGTATTCATGTAACAAGCTTCATTTTTAATTGTTAATATCACAGATTTAAATATGTTATATTTACATTCGCTTAGATGTATTTTTTTCAGTGTATAAAAGAAAATTTCATTGCAAGTGTGACTAGTACTTGTGTCTACGACACTTTAATAAAAGGGTTATGCATTGAATTCATTCACATAATTATATACACCTAATAAATACATTATAATGCCATTTAAATCTTTTTGTAATACATTATAGAAATGACCTTGATATGAAAATTCAAGGCTTTAGTTGACTCCCTTGATCTTTCAAACTTGTTGAACTGCTGTTGTTGATACCTGCATTCTGCATATTGCAGTGTTGGCATTTTGTTGGCACTTTGGTTATGCAAAAAATAAATCAAAAAAATAAATTTGTTTTTGACGACTAGAAAAAAAGCTGAACAAAACACACAGTACAGTAATACATGGAGCTTTTGAAACCTGCAACATAAATCCTGTCACTGACCAGTAAAAAAAAAAAATGAATAAAAAAGTGAACCTGACTTTCCCTGCATTTTGACCTAATAAGATCTGTGTCTTTTGATTAGAACATCAGCCCCACTGAATTAGAGTTGATATGGCATCATATTATTTGAGTTTAATTATGGGGAGATGTACAGTGGGAGATAAAATTAGAGAGTGTAGTTCAATTTTTTTCAATGTAATTTTATTTGTATAGCGTCTAATACAACAGATGTTGTCTCTAGACGCTTTCCAGAGACCCAGAACATGACCCCCGAGCAATTATTACATAAACAATGGCAGGTAAAAACTCCCCTAGTGGAAGAAAAGCCTTAAGCCAAACAGTGGCAAGGAAAAGTGGTGTCAGGAACACTTCTTAAGATAAAAGAAAAGTTGAAAGAAGCTGTCTTTTACTCTTTTGATTCCTAAGAGTGCTCTTAGTTTTTCACAGACTGCTTTTGCATTATTAGTTTTTTTGTCAAACAAATATTGTGTATAGCAAATCATGTCGTGATTTCATTATATATGTTTAAATAATCTTAAGACTTGATGAGAACCTAATCAGATTTTTTTCTTTTTTCTTTTCATTTTTAAAGCCATGAGAAATAAAACACACCTGAGAAATAAAAGATAATGTCCTATTTTTTTTCCCATGCCTTTCGGTGTTACTTAACAATAATCTGGCCATTATTGCCAATTCACAAAAGACTGCTTATTTACTGATGTTGTTTTGTTTTTAGAAAGAGAAGTGAATTGTGTTCTTTAGTCAGTAAATTGAAATTCCATCGCTTTGTTGTCAGTCAGAGAAATTCTATTTTTTAACAAGAGGTCATTAAAAGTGCAAATCAGAGGCCTTTCATCACAAGTGACTGTCACATTGACAAAGCATGTGTCAGCAGCCACACTTTTTTAGAAATCGAGCATTTGCCAAGGTATTTATAGAAAAAAAAACTGGAATGAACTTCTTAGGTGTGAATAGTTGCTCAGTTTTACTCCGTTTTATGTAATTAAAAAGTTATTTTGGGTTTGTACTGTTGCCTGACTGACAAATACTTAATCATGGACTCCTAAAACTTGTATTCTTGGTTGGCTTTTCACCATTTCATTAATAAGCCTATTATTTTCTTGACCACTGCAAAGAAAAAAAAACAAACATTATTGGTAACCACAGCCCTAAATTTATATTATTGGTTAAATAATTCTTCTATTATTATATGCCGGCTTGGTAGTTAGTATTGTGGGATCACAGCGCAAAAGCTGTTGATTGTTGGCTGGGATAGAGGTGGAGTTTACATGTTCTCAAAGATCAAAGGTGAAAAGATCTTTACTGTAATAATATTCCACATTTGCACATGTAACAGCATGAAATTGGACCCATGTCACAGTTTCAGCCATAAAACAACGGAAATGATAGCACCAAAATATCCACCGTACATAAATAAATGTGCATAGGCTTGAGTTAGTGCTAAAATCAGGCTAGGAGGTATAGGAGTCGACAAGTAAACAGCAAAGTGATTAGTGCAATACTATGTACTGTACTTTACTGTGTCCAGTAAACTAACAATAAGAGTGACCTTGGGAACAGACTGGCAGCCTCCAGGGTTTTGTTTGTTGACAGCTTATAGCTACATGGTCCCTGTTGATCCTGGATAGGATGAAACGGCTAAAAATGTGATGTTTTTATTGAAGCCAAATAAAATTCTTTTTGTAAATTCATAAATAGTCTCTAGTTAAATTTGATTACTTATAGTCCTGATTGTTTACACAGCATTTTAAAAGTTTCAGACATATTACAGCAGTCGGGCCTACACAAAGCTCCTTCTGATTGCAAAAGCCTTTCCATACAGCTGAAGGATCACATGAAAAGTTTCCCTGACCTCAACTATTGCTCCAGGTGAAGTAGAACAATGATTTCATTTGGCCACCAAGCACAGACACTCACATCATGTGGCTCACTGAGCAAAAGTCAGTATATGGCAGTTACAGAATGTGCAGAGGATGTTTGGTCTCCCCAGGGTTTATGTCCTCTGTTTGACTGAGAGGCTTCTAAATCAGGTCAGGTTCTTTCAAATGTTTTTAACTGAAAACTGTTTGAAACTGTGTGAAGCGCGTTTTGTTATTCATTAGCTTGTAGAAAGTAATAAAAGGTGTGAAGGAATCCCACCTCACAGAGGAAATTGTTCCCCCCTTTTTTGTGTGTCATTGGCTAAGATCATTGATATTTGTGGGTATTATTTTATGCAAAGCTCTCCTAAGGTCCAAACACAGCAGATCAATCAAGATGATTAACACATATGCTTGGATTATTGTCTTGATGCATGGACAACATTTTAGCCACGCTGTAGTCATCAGACAGTTGGGCTCCAATGCAATAAAATACAATAGAATAATAATGCAATAGAATACTTTGCACACTCAAAAGTTCATAGTTGACTAAATGACCGGAGGATGCCCACGTTCTGTCTGCAAAACAAGCCCACATCATTACCCCTCCACCACCGTGCTTGTAAATTGTATAAGCTGAGGTGACATGCTGTGTTTTAGCGTTTGCCACATATGTATCTCCACTTTCTTCTCGTCTTTCAAGGAACATTCCTAAGAACCTCCAGAGGTTTTGTGGTTTGTTCTGCTTGCATTTTACAGGCCTTAACGACAATCTCATAGTCATTTAAGAGAGATGGGAAATTCCTCTGGAAATCCTGGAAAGTCTTTTTCTTGCATGAAATTAAACTCTAAACATGTTAGCTGAGGCCTGTATGGGTCTGAAGGTGTTATTAAATTAGACTCCATTACTTTCCCTGGAGGACAATGTAAATGCACAGGGTCTTATTGCCTCTCTGGGGCTTGAAGTCAAGTTGAGGGGAGGGAAATGGAGTCAGGAGGCTTTTTCGAGTGGTATTACATAACATGACAGCCTCACTGTCTGTTTGGTTGACTCCAAATTACTAGGAAATGGTATTAAAACTCTTCCCATTGTGAAGTTAGAGCATTGCCAAAGGCAATGCACTAACCTTTTATAGCCTGAGCTTCTCCCTCTTTCTCTCGTTTTTTCAGTAGTGTTAAGGGTGCTTGACTTTTCACAAATTGCTCTGCATTTCATATTAGTTTTCAATTACTAAATAACTGCATGGTGTAATTTATCATGTCTTGTTCATCTGAAGTTGTATTTGTCTAATTTTAAGATTAAGATAGAATTAAAAAAGCATGCGCTTTCTTTGTCACTTGACTACGATACTCTTGTGGGACCAACTTATGTTTTTAGTCTGAGAGTTTTGACAGAAAAAGATAGGTATTACATGAGATAATGCAAAATAAGATCATGTAAGGGATCTGTGCATGCTGTCAGATGTCTTGTGACTGCCCAAGAAATAAGTGAAAAAGCAGCGAGAAAAGTTAAACAGTTGCCATAAAGTGGAAAGTTAGAAATAAAATAATTGTAATTTTTTTGGAATGATGCCTAATGGTGACATTCTTTAAAAAAAAATATATATATATAAAACAGCTGCAGTTAGTATATAAATCCAGTTCTTAGATTTTTAAACTTCCCGTCTGTCCCAGAATAGATGTTAAAATCCTGCTGTTGGTTTATAAATCTCTGAATGGTCTTGGGCCAAAATACACCTCTGATCTTCTGGTCCATCATGAACCAACCAGAACCCTCAGGTCGTCAGGCGCCTACTTCCTGTCCCCAGAGCTAGAACCAAACAGGTTAGACAGCATTCAACTTTTATGCTCCTCACCTGAGGAACAAACTCCCAGAATGCACCTGGGCTGCTGAAACTCTCAGCTGGTTTCAATAAAGGTTGAAACTTTTCTTTTACTGCTGCATTTCAATAATCAATCATAATGCACTACAACCTTTATTTCTTGCATCTCATTTGTTTAATTGGTTTTAACTTATGTCTGTCTTCAATTCCTGCTTTTAAACCCTACTTTTTAATGCATTTAAAGATATATGTATACTTGTGTCTTGTACATGAAACGTGCTATACACATGAACTTACCTTGCCTTAAGCACAGTTCCAACCCGACATTTCAGATGCCACAAATGAGCTTTAATCAAGTCAAGAGTAAGAAAAATGTTCAGTTCAGTATTTTTTTTATTTTTAATATCTTCAATACTTGTAGACTAAGATTTCCTGAAATATTCAGAGCAATGTGTGTTTTATTGAGTGAAATAATCCAGAAAAGCACATTTTGGCAAGCTATTCCTGAATGAATATGTGGAGTGTTTCTGCCAAACAGAGTAAACCTAGATGTCCACTAGATGTACAGTAATGTGTTGTAAATGATTAGATGGCAAAAACAAAAACTGGAGACCCTAGAAAATGTAAGCAGAATGTCCCCTAAATTTAATTTACTTCTGTTAAATTATCCCTTTAAAAGGTTGTGGTTGAGTGGATGAGTATTGTGCATATTGATTTTCCACAAGGTTTACGCTGGTTAGCGTTCCTGACAGAAGCCTCCTTTATCAGGACTTGGCACTGAAATTAATATCTTCAAGAAATATGCAACTTGAATTCATCATCACGGCTCACAAATGAAATATCAATTCTGATGGAATAACTACTTATGCATACTTAAATTAATCCATTAAAGTCCCCAAGATAAGTCAAATATCAGCTCCATCAGACTGACAGAACCTTTCAAAAATATTTTAATGCCATTCATTGCTTTATTTACAATACAGTATATTTCACTGCACTTTTACTTTAAGGTACTTGTATCTTCCATTTGTTGTCCCATCTTGATATCTTCCATTTCATTTTCATTTCATCTCCATTAAAATTCCATTTTAGCTGATTATGAAATCACACAAGTATAAATGAATGTTCTTAAAATAATTTAAAATATATTATCCTGAACTTGGTTTTCTTCACTTGGTAATGAATGAAGCAAGCTAAAATTTCCAACCTGGGTGACGTGACATGCTCAATTAACAGCTGGTTTGAAATGTCCACAAACATCTGGACTACCCGAAGCTAAAGCAGACTTTAGTATTCTGAAACTGTGATAGTAGAAAAGTGTTCAGCTGACCCTCTCCGTCAACACAAATCTCGTCTAATTATTTTTTTTTAATTTTTTTTTATTGTAAGTCTTTTCATTCAACACTTATTCCATGTCTCTGCCTTCAGTCCCATTCCTCCTCATCTCTGTAGGGATTGTCCTCTCTGGGCGGCTCCTGAAAGCGGATGTTTGCCAGCATGTCCCTCATTGCCACCATGAGACGATTCACTTCCTGGTTGAGCTCCTGGCCAGCTCGAGCCACCTCCATGTCGTCCTCCGGCCTCGGCCCGCCCTAGAGAGCAAGGAAACATCAGTCCATCGTTAATGCTCTCACATCCCCCTTTCTATTCAAGAATTGGTTGAAGTGAATTTGTAAAAGGCCAAACTATGTTACCCTGCTAGAATTAAGCTGTTCTTTTACATGGCTAACCAAGACAAGGAACAATCATCTTACATAATCATTATAATGTGTCTTTTAAGTTTATTTTTCAAATAATCTACAACATTTGGTGCTGGGTCAACATTCTGGGTGAACTTGGAGGTCTCACCTTCCACTAACATTTGGTGTTTTCAACTCTGTAACTCCATGTATATTATAGTCTCAATAGAAGAGCTCGACAGCATCTCCCTCTTGGTCTTAACTATATTTATTTTATCCATATTGTATCTCTTCCTCTCCATAAGTGGATAATTTCATCAGCGTGGATGTTACTATCCAGATGGAAATGATGCCCTGGGCACATCTTTTAACGTTGAGCATACACAACTAAACCCGATGATTCTCATCTGTAATTGTACATGTATTTCTGGTGGGATTGGAGCTGGTATGTGTTGCACTCTGACAGTGGACTAAAAGAAAAAAATATTAGATTGGAAAAAAAACAACATATCTATACAACTTTAAATGTTAAGCACCTCACTGTAAAACTGTTTATGCGCCCTAATTTAACCTTGTTTAAACATAAACTAAGGTCACTGTGCTCTCAGCAGTGGACACAGGGGAGTACGAGTCCTTACATGTGTACATATTACACAACATTAGACAGTTTAAAAAAAACAAAAAAACAGACCAAATCAGTCATTCAGTCAGAAATTTGACCATTTTAATTGCTGTGGCTTCTATTAAAACCATACATTTGATGCTTAAACTCTATAATAATGTAATATCACAGCATTGAGTAAATGAAACCATCTTCTTTATACAACCTTTGATCATAAATCCTTTCACATTCACCAATTTGGTCCACAGATAATGACATCAGCAACACTTCCACATATTTTTCTTCTGAGCCACTGATGCTTAACATCTGTCCAGTTTATGAACACAGACTTATTTGATTACCAGAGAACTGGTCCATATAAACTAGAGATTTCACTGCAAGTGCATTAGTCCTGTGTAAAGATTTCGACTAAAGTCAAATGTGCATTAAATGTCACATTTGGGCTAGTCCTCTAAAACAAAAGTAAAGTTCAGTACGAATAAAAGCACAATAATTTAGTTCATGCACTGAATGCTTATGCTTATGCTCATGCTTCTCTGGAACCGGGTCGCAGGGGCAACAGTCTGAGCAGAGATGCCCAGACTTCCCTCACCCCAGACTCTTCCGGGGGCACTCCGGGGCACTCCCACCCTGCGGAGGAAACTCATCTCGGCCGCTTGTATCCGCGATCTTGTCCTTTCGGCCACTACCCAAAGTTCATGACCATAGGTGAGGGTGGGAGCGTAGACTGACCGGTAAATCGAGAGCTTCGCCTTTCGACTCAGCTCCTTCTTCACCACGACAGTCCGGTACACCGACCGCATAACTGCGGACGCTGCATTGTACCCATGTAATAAAATCAGGTTTCAGATTACTGATATTGAATCAAATTTAAAACAAAGACCAGCATGGTATGTAATAGTCTTGTACTCTCTGTCCTCAGTTGAGAAGATAAATTGGGTATTTGGATATATAGCACTCGAAGCTGATATGTTATTTTATGTGATTGGTTATCTGCGAAAAGCGCCACAGAAATAAAGATTGATCAAAAGATTGAAGATTGATGAAAAAAAAAAAAAAAAGAACAAAGCTTGGTTGTTAACTGCTAAGTGAAATTTAAGTTATGTTTTGTCAAACTTGGATGAAATCAGATATTTTATAAATAACTGATAAATCTGTTTCTCGCCATCCCACAGCACATCCAAATAGTTTCTCCTTAACAAAAGACTGGAAAATTTACACATCATTTTTAGAACCACTTGGAATATAATCAGTTGCCAAAACAAAGTGTGACTGAAAAAAAAAAATGTAAGTCACACAAAAAAAGGGGGGAGCTATGGGCAGAAATATGTGCCACTAGAAACTGAATTTGAATCATAGAAACTGAATTTGAATCATTTATATTTGAATTTGAATTGCTCAACTTGAATAATTGCATTAAAAAACTGAATCTGAATCACATAATTTGAATTTGTATTGTTTAATTTGAATCATTGCATTGAAAAACTGAATCTACATTCCGAAAAACTGAATCTACATTCAGCTCTCACAATTCAAATTCAGTTCTTGAAATTCAATTTCAATTCTACTGTGCCAGACATCCGGGTCTTCTGGAGGAACAGCAATCGAGTGCAGATACAAAGAACTCGGGTATCAGTCACGTGACGTTTTTTGTTGTCAGCGCCATCTTGAGGACCGACCGGGGGCATGTGTTTAATGCGTGTGTTTTATAATAGATCCATGGTTTAATGGTGCCTGTACTGCTTAAACAACCTTAACTTGCTCAATTCTCAACAGATTTTCAAACAGTTTGGTTTGTTATGAACGTCGGAGATGTAGTTATGACACTGCATACTTGTGAATAATTATAAACATTGAAAAACGTACTTTTGTATGAAAATAACAAGAAACAGATAGCTATGACATGGTATTTATATTAAATGAACATTTCTATAGTATTCTTAGTAATATTTATATTTACATTATCACATATATTATTACCTTATAACATGTATGTATATATATATATATATATATATATATATATATATATATATATATATATATATATATATAATGACATAACATGTATTTATATTATTACATTATAACATATATATATACACACACACACATGTTATAATGTACACATATACACATATAATACACACATTATGTCATAATATAAAAACATCATAATGTAATAATATATAAACATGTTATAATGTAGTAATAATATATATATATATATATATATATATATATATATATATATATATATATATATATATATATATATTATAAGGTAATCATATATGTGTTATAATGTAAATATAAATATTACTTAGAATACTATAGAAATGTTCATTTAATATAAATACCATGTCATAGCTATCTGTTTCTTGTTATTTTCATACAAAAGTACGTTTTTCAATGTTTATAATTATTCACAAGTATGCAGTGTCATAACTACATCTCTGACGTTCATAACAAACCAAACTGTTTGAAAATCTGTTGAGAATTGAGCAAGTTAAGGTTGTTTAAGCAGTACAGGCACCATTAAACCATGGATCTATTATAAAACACACGCATTAAACACATGTCCCCGGTCGGTCCTCAAGATGGCGCTGACAACAAAAAACGTCACGTGACTGATACCCGAGTTCTTTGTATCTGCACTCGATTGCTGTTCCTCCAGAGGACCCGGATGTCTGGCACAGTAGAATTGAAATTGAATTTCAAGAACTGAATTTGAATTGTGAGAGCTGAATGTAGATTCAGTTTTTCGGAATGTAGATTCAGTTTTTCAATGCAATGATTCAAATTAAACAATACAAATTCAAATTATGTGATTCAGATTCAGTTTTTTAATGCAATTATTCAAGTTGAGCAATTCAAATTCAAATATAAATGATTCAAATTCAGTTTCTATGATTCAAATTCAGTTTCTAGTGGCACATATTTCTGCCCATAGGGAGCATGCAAAACTAACGTGACACATGACTTTTTTTTTCTGTTTAAGTCTGTTTAATTACATGAAAATAAGCCCATTGACAGGGTTCTGTAAACAAACCCTGTGAATAAGCAATGAAAAAGCTTCAACATCAATAAGTCAACAAAACAACTTCACACTTTGTGTGGGACAACCAGGAAATTAAGGACAGAATTATCTGCCGAAAGGTCATATGACCTCTCATTTTTAGCTGTTTTCCCTCCAGGACAGACAACTATGAATCTTGTGTGTCATCCGTCCTTATTTCTGTTAAAGGACTTTCCTGAGGTTTTACCAGCTCAGACGCCATGATCAGCCCTGCAGGGAGCTACAACTAAATGGGTGCTTCTGTGTGATTCTTGTAATTGTGACAATAGGTGTCTGGTGCACTGCATCACTTCTAGGGATTCTAGCATTCCTAGCTAATACAATGTGATTTTGTGTAAAGGCTACACACCATCTTAGACACTGACGTTATCGCTGCCAGTTACCAAAAAAAAAAAAATACAACAATCCTGCCTCCCAATCAGGTATGTAGAGGTAAAACCAAACGTTGTGACAATACAAGAACTCTGCACTTGAACTCATCCACAAACATATCACATTCAAGCCAAGCTCACGGGTCTTCTGGAGTCTTCCTTGTTTTTTTAAATGATGAATAAAAAGCAACAAGCAAGACATGAATGTATGACTGAACTGAACAACCCATTAGAACAGCCAGTTCATGATGAATATAGTCACTGAACTCTGGGCCCGCCATAACAGAATTTACGAGGCAAATTACTTTTGCAGGGCTTACAGTTTATAATCACATGGTGTGTCCACATGCACAGCATGAGTTCTTAATTAGGGATATCAGTTTTTCAATGTTGGTGCAGATATCCTCAGAAATATTAGCACAGTTTGTTACTTCAACCTGAGAGCAGACACATTCCCAACCTATAACCACGTAAAACATATTACCTACATGTCTGGAATCAATTACAAGTTGGATTTTATCTTTGAATGTTTCAAAAGTGTTCATTATCATTATTATTATTATTTTAATCCATGGAAAACAACTAAATTATAATTTATATACATTTTCTTTTGCACAACACCACCAGATCAAATAATTACATAACCGTTTAGGTTGAAGACCCTTAATGCCCTAATTAACCGGAACATTTTGTGTAATTCATGCAACTTACCTGAGCATTAAAGTTTGGCAGCAAAGACCGGAAAAACAGCGACAACGTGCTCTCATTGGATGCACCAACGTGCTGCCTGCATAAGAAGACACATGGACACACACACCTTTAAGTTAAAAAACAACTGAAGTTATTAAAGCCTGCTTTGTTTTGCAAACAAATGGGTCCTTCATTACCTCTCCGGTCGAGCATATGATATCACCGAGTCCAGAGGAGGCAGAGGGTCGAAGCCCATCACGGGCTGAGTGGTTATCTCCTGAGGGTATCAAACACACACAAGGTAAAGGCCTTATCACCTATCAGTTGACAATATTATACGACACAAAAGCAAGATGTGGAACTAAGTTCTTCGGAGAGGCTTCACTAGCAGCCGTTTTAAATAATACTACAGCAGAAGACAATTAGTTTAAAATCCTAATATTTAATAAACTTTTAATAATGTTTAACCTAACCCAAGGAAAATGTGTGTCCCCACATGCGGGCCGGATGACTTCACTGGTCTCTGGCCAGAACAGTGGTGACTATGAAAGAAATATCTGGAGTCAAATGGTAAAAAGCTGGTGCTGTTTGTGCAACAGCAGTTTTGGTCACATGTGGTCATATTTATGGAGGGTTGAATCGATGTTCAGTTTTGGCAGCAGTAGCTCCTTAAATTAGATCCACATAGTTTGTGTTTTTTGGTTGCATGAAATCTAATTTATAAATCAAGGAGAATTGGTAAGTTTTGGGCATGCCCTCCAGCCCCCTTAAAAGAGCACGAGACTACACAGATGTGAGATTATCATTCATCAAACTACACTGCTTCTTCTAGTATTTATTATTGCCTGTCCTTTTGATTGACTTTTTTTTTTTTTTACAATAAGCGCATGGAGCTTTTTAATAGGATTTTATTTCAAGATACAGTCTTGTTACAATAAATATTAAAAATTGTGCCTTCTTAAGGCCAAAATGCGTATGAATAAAGACACTGTGCTCCCACGTTTAATGACATTACACAGAGCTGATGGAGCATTTTTTTTCCTCCCACAGTGACAGCAGAAGGTTCAAAACAAGGTCTTTATGTTATTACAACTATTATAACATAAAATGCATGGAAGTAAACTGTTTACAGGTAATAAACAGAAGTTAATTTAGCTGACATGATGTCTTTTCTGAAATCAAACCATCTTCCTGGTTTGCACAGATTGAAATTGGGTGCTGGTTTGTGCATGATCAAGTGCATGAAGCGAGACAGCTGTCGAGGTGACGGAGATTACACGTCATTAATTTAGAAAGTTTGTCCTGGGAAAATGACTTAAGGTTATTTTAACTGTGCTCTGAATGCTGAAACCCTGCTCTGCTGCCAGCCTAGACAACTCAATTACCACCTTTAGCTAGAATTATACATAATTACAATTCCCAGATTCTGCAACAACTTCATCGAGGGAAATCCCACATTAGATGCTCCTTCTGCAATAATGGTGTTACACACTTTTGTTCTTGTAGTCATCAAAGATAAGCTCTGAAGTAGCAGCTCTTCAATGCATTTTATGCACCTGGATAGTGAGAAGCCTTAAATCACGCTGTTGAGGTTTATGATGATGTTCACATGAACCAAGACAAGAACAAATTACTAACAAAAAATCTGCCCTCTGTATTTACCAACATCACTGCTCTACATTATCTTTGGGTTGTTGTCTGTCAAAGTGTTTGATAGCGTTCCGATTTTCCAACGTGAAATGACTGAAAATATTCATGAAACAGCGTTTGCAAATTCTCCACTTACGAGAGGCAGACTTGAGGTGGCTTCTTTAATCTCAGAGAGGAGGACATGGCGATGGATGTTCCTTGGAGCACTCTGGTATCTTTGCTTTCTTCTAAAACAGAGCGATGAAGAAGGACACAGAGCCATTTCTCAATAAGTAGAAAATAGTAAATTCCACTTCAGTGGTGAATAGATCCCTATCTATGATCCCTAATACTCTATATTTTCGTGCATGCGCTAATTTCAACTACTGCAAGTTTGCAATGTTGAAATTAATTTTTTCATTCCCGATAATGTGAACCTCAAGTTCTTACTAAACAAAGCTCGGCAAAAAAAAATGCAAAAACAGCATTACCACTGATTATGAACAACTTACTTGTTTTGACACTCCTCCACAAGGGGGTCTTTGGCATCAACTCGACGCAGCACCTCTTGCACAGTCTCTTCCAACCAAAGCATGACTGCTGCCTCCCTCCACAGACTGCATGTCCTGCCCACATACAGAGCACTCAGCTCAGCCAGGGCCGGCGGCTGCCTGGAGACAATAACCATAAGCTTTCATGTTTATATGGGAAGAAAAAGAAAATTGTCGAAAAACAAAACTAGGAAATAAATAGGCCACCAAATTGTCTTTACAAGTTAAATAGTGGATTTATCATAGCTGCACAGTGTGAATAGATAAAGTATGTCATGCTATAATGAAGAGAGCATTCATGGAAAAATCCTGGATTGTGTAACGAGTGGAAAACAAGCATACATTACCCTATTTGACTTTTTGGGCCAAAGAAGGTATGTGAGGTGACTGAAGCATCTGCTTGTACAGTACACAGATCCAGTAAAGGCATCAAGACTGCAGGAAACATGATGACAGCAATGTTAGCTGGGGATATGATCTACACAACACTTGATGTGGGTGGTAACAAATCATGTTGCAGACGTTGTTTTAGTAATGTCTTAGTTATGTGTCCTGACAGAAGGAGCTGTAAAGGGCTAACCTCCTGGGAACATAATGAGAGCATCCTGGAGCCTCTGGTTAGCCTCTTGTCTTTGTGTGTCACTTTCCTCGGGGTCCAGATCTTCCTGCTGACTAAGATGGAAATGGCAAAGTGCTGAGGAGAATGCAAAGTTTGGCAGCTGAGAGAGATTTCTGTGCTCCTGAAAAGCAATGAGAGATGATATCCATATCAGGCCAGAGAATTAAGAGAAGTGCAGTGACACACACGTTACATATAGCTGCACACTTGCCTCCCAGTCTTGATATAAGTGAAGGAGAGGCTTGTACTCTCTGGAACGCAGTGTCAAGAAGTCAATGAGCAGGAGCATGCAAAGTGAGTCTGAGTCTGGGTCCAAGCTGTGACGGAGTGAAAACACAAGTTAACAATCACTGCAAGTACCCAACATAAACATTCCCTAATACAATATCTGAAATGAAAGTGTAACTAATCTGTTTATAACAAGAATGCTCTTCATATATGATGACACTGAGCCTACCCAATTTAACCGTTAGATATTAACAAATGGAAAGATGCACATTTTTAAGTATGCAATGTTTTTGGAAAGGAACGCAAAATCTTTAGTGGGCACTCAAACTTTAAAATTAAATTCAGATCTTTAGTTTTAGTTCTCCCATATTTAAAAATATCTAGGATGATGAAAAAATGTGAGGAGTGCATTTCTGGAAATTCACAAAATAAAATCATACTTATTGTTTTTTCTTCCCGCAATCATACCACAAGTGTAGCACTTCTCCAAACATACTTTATTTTAGAATGTTTATTTCAATTACACTTGAAGCAAAGTATGATATGATAATGGCAGATAATCAATTACATTCACGTGAATACGCTGCAAAGCTACAGCAGACTTATTGCAGCTGTGTGGCAACTGCTTTTATGCCAGTTATGCTGAAAGTACAAGCTACTAATTGGTCGTGTAAAACAAAAACAGATTGCTTTGAGCATAGCCAATCATTATAGCCAATGTAAAACCTGTCATGTGTAAAAATTCCTTATTTAACACGTCATAACAGAGACCAAAAACTCCTACATTCTCTTCTTTCGGTAGAAGGTAGTAATAATAATAATAATAACAACAATAGTGTACGCTTGTCATGCTAAAGCTTTTCTCTTTGTACCTCAAGATGAGTTTGCAGTACTCCAAAGCAGTTCGTGGGCATCCTCTTTTCTCAAGAAACATCATGTGCTTGTAAAGGGCCAGATAAAATGCTCTGCAAACAAGAGTTATTAAATTACTGGACTTCTGTGTTTATGAAAATATAATTTAAGTTGAAAACAATGATGTAAAGTCAAATTGATGCTACACAAAAGCAAGTTTTGTAAATGCTAAGACAGAAGAAAATGTAAAAAAAAAAAACACACACAAATGACAACAAGAACAAAAAACAAACCTGTTTTCTGGTCTGAGATAATCCAGCCTGCTTGTACCTGACGTCAGGCTGAACAAAGGATGAAATGCACACTCAAAGCTGTACAAGGCCCTTTCTAGGTAAAAAGAGGATGAAAAAAAGCCATCTTATTCTCTATAACTTCAATAATCCAAATTATTACATTTTCTTTGAGGAAAAAGTAAAATATTTTCATTAAAGCAGCAGTAATCGGATACAGATGATCTATGTCAGTAATATTCCTACATACAATCAACTCTGCATTAAGGATGCAGCCTAAAACCTAAAAACCTAAAAAATACTTAAACTGAAAAGAGCCGTTACATTTCCGTCTTATGGTAAAGTTTGTCTGATGGCTTGTAATCAAATCACCCAGGAGAAGAGCACAAATGCCCTTTGTTAAATGGTCCCTCGCGTGTTTTACATAGACTATTTTAGATTACCAGTTAAGGGCAGGGTCTGAAATGATAAATGTAGCATTGTGCTTTAGAAGAAGCATGAAGTCTGACTCATTAACAGTGGTGAGGATTGTGGTTCACGATGTGAAAAAGCTCACGCCTTCCTAAAACGATTGAATTTAAACCCATAAAGAAAAGGGAAATCATTTTCATCAGTTCATTTATTCACATTTTTGGATTCTAACAAACAACTATAATGGTACATAGGGGTGAAAAAACTTCTTGAGAGACAATGATTATCATCCAAAAAACTAAAATCAACTTATTTTCAAGCATTTTTCAGAGCAAGCTCTGTTTACTGTCACGATTCAACACCACACTACTCCCAACTTAATGACTTTTATTATTGGAGTGATTTTGTGAGCCGGTTGCTGATTCTCTGTAGCTCAATACAGATACTGATGTGATAAAAATGCATTTATAATAAAACTCCTGCTGTCTCATCATTCTGTGATCAAAATAATATTAACAAACGTACAGTATTTGACTGATCCAGTTAGAAATGAAGAAAAACAGACTTGCACTTAACAGCGCAGTATTGTCTGAAGATGGACTGTTTTATGTCCATCACAACATTTACAGAAGGACCTTGTGTTTTAAGCCAGAGAAAATAGAAACCCTGACCACTATGTTAAAATCAAACAAGTTATTTTAGTTTCAAGTCATAGCCATAAGATATAAAAAAAAATAACCCAACAACAATCAAGCTGTATTTGTATCAAGTTTGCCTTTAAGCAAAACCAGTAATTTGCTCTCAAAAGATGTGAAAATTAGTACAGCTAATTTCCTAGAAAAATGCTGCTGCCTAATGAATGGCAGCTGTGTTATTGCTGGGCTCTAAACATAATTCAAGTTTGTGGCAAGAAAGCAGCCTCTTATTCTCACCGATAAGGTCCCTGGCCATCTCCTGATCCTCCTGTATTCGACAGACATCGGAAAGCTGGAGCAGCGAGTCAATGTGGTACGGGTTGAGCTGAAGCAGCGCCTTGGAACAAAAAACAAAACGAAGAAGTGGTCAAACTGACAGAAACAAAGACGTACACTTCTGTTCTGAAAAACCAACTTGTGAGGTGCAGATTAGAGATACAGCACATCCGGAAAGTATTCACAGCACTTTTACCACATTTTGTTATGTTACAGCCTTAGTCCAAAATGGATTAAATTAATTTTTCTCCTCAAAAATTCTACACACAACACCCCATATTGACAATGTGAAAAGAGTTTTTCAAAAGTTTTGCAAATGTATTAAAAAAAATAGAAACATGCACAAGTAAGCAAGTATTCACAGCCTTTTCCATAAAGCTCAAAATTGAGCTAAGGCGCATGCTGATTCCACTGATCAGCCGTGAGATGTTTCTACAGCTTAATTGGAGTCCACCTTTGGTAAATTCAGTTGATTGGGCATGATTTGGAAAGGCACACACCTGTCTATATAAGGTCCCACAGTTGACAGTGCATGTCAGAGCACAAGCCAAGCATGAAGTCAAAGGAATCGTCTGTAGACCTCCAAGACAGGATTGTCTCGAGGCACAAAGGGTACTGGGTAAGGAACAGAAAAATGTCTTCTGCTTTGAAGGTTCCAATGAGCACAGTGGCCTCCATCATCCGTAAATGGAAGAAGTTGGGAACCACCAGGACTCTTCCTAGAGCTCGCCGGCCGTCTAAACTGAGTGATCGGGGAAGAAGGGCCCTCGTCAGGGAGGTGACCGAGAACCCTATGGTCACCCTTTTAGAGCTCCAGCGTTCCTCTGCGGAGAGAGGAGAACCTTCCAGAAGGACAACCATCTCTGCAGAAATTTACCAATCAGGCCTGTATGTAACTCTGTGAATGTCCTTGAGTGGCCCAGCCAGAGCCCAGACTTGAATCCCATTGAACATCTCTGGAGAGATCTGAAAATGGCTGTACAGCGACGCTTCCCATCCAACCTGATGGACCTTGAGAGGTGCTGCAAAGAGGAATGGGCAAAACTGCCCAAAGATAGGTGCGCCAAGCTTGTGGCGTTATATTCAAAAAGACTTGAGACTGTAATTGCTGCCAAAGGTGCATCAACAAAGTATTGATCAAAGGCTGTGAATACTTATGTACATATGAAAATTCTTTTTTATTTTTAATAAATTTGCAAAAATCTCAAAACTTTTTTCATGTTGTCATTATGGGGTGTTGTGTGTAGAGTGTTGAGGGAAAAAATGAATTTAATCAAATTAAGAATAAGACTGTAAAAAATGTGGAAAGAGTGAAGCGCTGTGAATACTTTCCGGATGCACTGTACGCTATTATCTTGCAAACATTTTAATAATCAGTGTTTTTTGTTTAATGTAAATCAATAAAGGATCCATACAAGTGTTTGGTGTAGATTTTAGCCGGAATATTTCAGATTTAAATCAACCGTCTTTGACTAGATGGTAAGGAGTATAAACTGTTATTGGTGACTTAACCAACATAAATCAATGCAGTTTTGCAATAGAAAACATATGGTTGCAAAATAATGGTTAATTATTCAATGTTAGCCTTGAGGGCAAGTAGCAATGTCAGAATAAATTGCTATTTTAAGCCCCTGAAAAGCCTTGGAAATGTTATTGCACTTAACTGATGTGGATAGGGTTCCTACAGATGAAGATCATTTTAACTTTGAGTGTGCAAAAAGTGTATAAAAAGGGTCTGTTTGTACAGGAATGTCTTACTGTTCACTTTGCCACCATCTTAACACTCTTAAGTGGAATGGAACAAACTTTAATTTACAGGAGTATTCAAAATACTTGAATAATTTCAATGAAAAAAATCCAACTGCTGCACTGGTTTACTGACAATCTAAAACAGAAAAACATTAAACAACAGATAACAAGGTAGGTGGCTCATGCATTTAAAAGTTTAAAGGAGTATCCTGTCCAGCACAGAGACTCATTGTAAATAGTTTGTTGCTCCAGGCGGCAGTGATGTTCTATACCGCTCATTGTTGAAGTGAAGCATAAAAAGCCTCCAACTAAAGATTATCTGTTTTCTTATTAGTATATCGCAGAGAGGGTGTGTGGTGTTGTCTTTAATACTAATAACAGTGTTCTTTCCGCTGTCTGCTCCAGGGGCTCCAGCACATATCCAGCTTTCTTTACCCATTTTTTCCACTTTCTTTAAGTCAATGTCCTTGATGCTGCTGCCCCAACAGACACAGATAAAGATGCAGAATCTTACTGCAGACACTGAAGGATCTCAGCTTCCTTAAGAAGTGCGGTCTGTTTTGGCCCTTCTTGTAGACGGCACCAGGAGACGATAGCCCTTTGAGGTGTACATAGTGACACGAAACCTTGGTGCTCACGCGCTGCTCACCTCCCACTCAAACCTTACAAACGGGGGTCTGTTTGTCAAGTATTCAACAATTCAAGCATGTATTTATTTATTTATTTATTTCACCTCTAATTATCCCTAAAATATTAATGCATAGCAATACTTAAAACAACAACTGGAAAAAGTTTAACAAGTGGCTCTTGCCAGCATTACTGTGATTTCACATACTGATAACTGGAACTGATAACTACTGCCCTCAAATAGGGTTAAACCAAATAGTATTTAACCAGATTTGTGGAAAAAGCCCTCAGTGTAAACCAACTACCGAGGACTCCAGGGATGGGCAGCTGCCCTGGTCTTCTGGGTGGCTGGCAGCTCTGATACTATATTAAAAATGTGTATTTACCAAAACCAAACAATACAAGTATAAAACTAACAGCCAGCTTCAGTAGGAGTTCTTCTAGAGACTAATACTTGATTCATACTTCGCTGAAGAAACAACACACAATTTTCATAATTATATGAGCCATTGTGAGCACACATACTTCTGCACTGGCCCTTTCTCTGCTGCTCTGCAATCACAACTAAAGTACGCGTTCAAGTAGGTTTTCTACATCACTCTTGTTTCTCCCGACATGTGAAACAGTGAGGACAGTTGGGGACGCAGCAGGAGTTGTGCGCAAATTTGAGAAAAGAAATGCTAAACACTGTTATGATCCTTAAAAAAAAAAAAAAATGCGTAAAAAGGCAGAAGAAGATATCAAAAGGAGATGATGTATCTTACCTCTGAAACTATTACGTCTATACACTGACTGATACAGCCATGTACACAAGAAAACAACAAATGTCAAAAACTTGCTTCATGAAGGAATTTTTCTCTCTTTTTTCCCTCTAATTTTTTTTCTTTTATATGCCAAGACATTCCTGGGGATGTGCGTGCCAAATGAAAAGGTTGCACACAAGATACCCAGCTGATATCAAGAATTTTGTTTTTACCACAATGTTGTTGGGATCCATGGATTCAACAGCATCCAGGAACTTGAACTGTACTTGTTGATAGTCCCGACTGTGCTCGAAGGTGAAGTACTGAATGCCATCCTTTGATTCCAATAAGGCCATCGAGATTCCTGAAGAGAAATTGAGTGGAATTGATAACCATGTATATATACACACAATACAATCCAAACCTATGGAAAGTTATGCTCAGAAATCACACAATATGGAGCAAGTTGCCATGGAAAAATGGGCGAAGATTCCCCAAGAGACATCTCCCAGCGTGATTAGGAACTAAAATACGGTGGTTATTTTGTTTTTTTCTTGTTTCACTTGAAAGCACCAGGGGCCTCATTTATAAAGCTTGCGTGCACACAAAACAGGGCTTGAAAGATGCGCACGCCATCTTCTACACAAAGGTTGGGATTTAAAGAAAAAAAAACTAACGGAAAAATGTGCGTATCTTTACGCAAACTTTGATCCTAGTGCACGAACATTTTGAAGATAGGGGCATCTGGCGACGCAGAGGATGAGGTGGTGAAATGAAGCCAGATTCATGTCATCCTTTTTATGTCATCACATATCAGACTTATAATATAATAGCGCTGGTCGTGTCCCTCTGTGTTTGAAGCACAGCGTCAGTCAGGACTCGGCCACTTCCAACTGCGTCATGCGCTTGGATCGCTCTGGTGCTGCAGCCACGGTGCCAGGACACGCCGTGCCGGTGTCGTGCCAAAAAGTGATTGCCAGCCAGAATCTGATTTCTCCCCTGAAAATGGTCTTTTTACCTGCCAAAAATTGATTGAAGGCCAAATACAGTTAAGGAAAGATTGTTTCTACCTAAATACGGTATGATTTGATCTCATTCTTGAGCTTCATAACATAAACACTAGAGCTCACAGGATTGCTTTTAACTCTTTTAAAAAGGACCATTACAACACAAAATAGGCATTTTCACCTGCCAAAAATTGATTGAAGGCCAAATACAGTTAATGAAAAGTTGGTTCTGCCTAAATATGACTTGATCTCATTCTTGAGCTTCATAATCTGAAAATCTGACGTTTTAGCGCTATCGCTCAACAGGCTGCTGTGCGCGCTCCCGTGGCCAGAAATTCTTTTTTATTCCTGCCACAGATCTGTCCGTGGCACTCACGGCGTTTAGCGCAGCAACGACGTGCTGCCACTCACTCGCTTTCTTTTTGTTAGTGATGCCACTACTGTGACCACCAAATAATGTTGTTTTCCTGGCCTCCAACTCATCCACAACATCTTGATCTCGGTCTCCATGAAATTTAGTGGCACGGTTGCCTGGCTCGACACGTCTCATTCATCCTGACGCACAGCAGAAACAGGCTGCAGACCAACGCTGCGCATGCTCAGCAGGCTCATTTATATGCAAATACAGTCATGAAGTACTTTGCATTGACCATTTATGGTATAAAGTGGGCGTGTAGAGGGCGGGATATGAGGCGAATTCACGTGCGCAACCTTCCAGCTGGACTGTGATTTATAAAGCGAACATGGCGTGCAGGTGTGCGTGCACACGGTTTTATAAATCAGGATTTTTTTGTGCACACGCCATTTTCGGCTTTTGAGCGCAAGTACACTTTTAGTATGAATCCTACGCACTCTTTTATAAATGAGGCTCCAGGACATTTTTGTCTTAATTTAACATAATCAACAGTTCTTTTGCAAACAAACAAATTATGAACACTTTTACTTTTGGTCAAGTATTTCATAAAATGCTAATAATCTTGACCTTAACTGTAACACCATGTGTCCCTCTAAAGATATCATGATCGACATTGTGAACAAATCTGCAAATATCTTATAACCAAACTCATATTTGTGGGAAAGTTTTATCATCCACAGCATAAATAACTATTAGGAAGATAAGCCAAGCTATCAATGGTGACTTTCAGACTGTTTCACAATGAGGGCAGTCTCTAAGATGACGTCATTATTGCAAGAAAACTTCAGCCTACGGCCTCTTACCACCGGTATCCCTGAATATCTTTTCTTTCTGAAGAAACATAAAATAACAGTTTGTGCTTCCTACAGACCACCCGGTGAAGAATTATTTATTCATATAGTATTTAGGGCTGTTATGTAATTACCAGTGTGAATGAAAATATACTGGCAGCTCTTAACTGATATGAAATGTTTATACGATAATTTAACAAAACTAAGTATCGTTTGTGTGTTTCTTTGTTATTCTCTAGGAAAGCTGAATATGTGCAGATAGTCAATACCAGTGGCGGCTGGTGATATAAAATTTTGGGGGGCACACTGGCGAGTGGGGATTAGGGTTAGGATCAGTGTTGTGCTAGTTACTGAAAAATAGTAACTAGTTACCGTTATTAGTTACTTCATTAAAAAGTAACTCAGTTAGTAACTCAGTTACTTAGAACAAAAAGTAATGCGTTACTATGAAAAGTAACTTTTTAGTTACTTTAAATAAAAACATTATTTTAAATGCTCCCATTTCATGCCCCTCTAGCCTTCATTTCAGCAGGTACTGTATGGATTTGCATTGTGCATTGTGTTCTGCATTCTAAATAGTCTCTAGAAGAAAGCTATGGGTGAGGTGGGGGTGCGGAGTGTGGGCTGTGTCACGTTAAGTGAGTTCAATAAAGTTGTTTGTTTGTTGTGATCCGCGCACAGCAGTGTTACAGTGGAGGTAAATTAGTAAAAGTTAAGTTACAACGATGCTCGAAAACCGAATGAAGCTGGCGTTGTCTTACTAAGCTGAGCTTTCAGAAAAACGCCACAGGCTGTGTCGCGCATTCTAACCGACTTTGCGTGCACGAGGGCTTGCTTTCTCAACGCAGCGTGACAGACATCCTGGCTGCTGCAAGGAAGACTGTAGGTCACTTCAAACCCAAACATTTTATTCTTTAAGCCAGAAAAGGACAGTAAGAAGTAAGAGTACAGTCTAAAAAGCACATTACCGGCCTTTATGACACTGCACTTTTATTTGCTTATTTGTTTACTTTTGTATTTTAAGTTGAGCTGATATTTTAATTTAATTCAAATTTATGTTTAAATTTGCACTATTTTCACAAGTTAATAGTTGCACTATTATTACGTGATTGTTCAAGCTACCTCAAAGAGAACTGCACTGTTTAAGTGCTAAATGATAAAATAAGGTGAATAAAATAAAATGGGGGACAACCTGGATCTGTTTATTTTGCATTTGTTCATTATTTTAACGTGTTACGAAAGTATCGGATCGGGACTCGGAATGGGCTGATACTCAAAATCAAATGACTCGGAGTCCGATAGGGGCCAAAAAAACCTGATTGGGACAACACTACTCCTTATCCGGAAACAATTAAGAATGTCTATAAATTCATCTAATTTGTGCTAGAATTTTAACATTTTTAACATGGAAATATCCATATATCGATAGCCTAACAAAATAATTTGTTTGATTTTACAATTTAAAACCGAAGGCAAAACTTTTTTCTAAGTTCCATCATTTTTATATATTGTGCAGGACTGTAATAAAAGTCTACCTGGGCGGCTGAAACGAGGCCAACTGTCCTTTGGACCTGTCATCCAGGTGGTTCGATGAAATTGCCGGTTTCTCTGTCGAGGTCTTGTGAAAAGCGAAGAAAAAAAAAAAAGCAATACTCCATGTAATATTATGTGGGTTTATACTTATACACACACACATATATATATATATATATATATATATATATATATATATATACATATATATACTTATACACACATATATATATATATATATATATATATATATATATATATATAAGATAATAGTATAGAGTATATCAATGCAGTATGTCAGTATTCATTTTCCCTATATTTTTATTTTTGGGATAAGCATCACCTTGGTTAGATAAAAGTAAACTTAGTTTGGCCATTTAAATCAATAATTGCATAATAATATTCATATCATTATTACATTTTTACCTTTGATCCCCAAGAACAACTCGAGCCCCAAAATATCTCTTCAGCTCAGTCTCTGGGTTGAGATTCCTAATGAGAAAAAAAACAAACAAAAAAAACAGTATAATGTTCAAGGTATCATTTTTTTTTCAATTAGTTTGTCTCCTAAAGAATTCTGTTCTAAAATCTAAAAATATAAACTAAAGTCTGATTTGCATTAAGCATGAAATAAATTATGATGAATGCTATTATGTTGTGTTTTTTTGTTAGTTTGGGTTCTTATTTTGTGAAGGTTTACATATTTGCCCACTAATCTAACGTTTTACTTACCAAAGATATCTTACTAAAGACATCCAAGTCATAATATATGTACGAGGCAAAATTAAGTAAATAGTAATGACACCCAAAGTGCAACACCTCTTCACACCATAGTCTAAAACATAAATTTTTTTTTATTTGATACATTTTTTTTTGATTATGTGAGCAAAATAAGTTACATATATTTTCTATTTTAGAAAGGCAACATGAAAAGTAGTTTACAGTGAAATGACTCTGTAGCTGTTAATGAACTCAATATCACTGACATTTCATCACATGGATCAGAAACATTTTAAACAGAACAAATATGATTATCTAAGATGAAAACACAGTCTTAGCCATTCGAGTTTACCTAAATAAAATAACCAAAAAATAAAAGCATGAATTGGAGACAATGTAGCGACACCTCAGACCACCACCAGGAAGTACCTCTCCATATAAGGGCCCATTGTATGTGTTTCCATTACCAGGAATGGCCCTGTAATGTGGCCTTCAGGAACCTATAAGGGGGGGGGAAAAAAAACCAGCCGTGCAGTCGAAGAGGGACGTTTTTGGGCCTGGAGGGTGGTCTCTGCTGATTGGGTATTTTAAAATTAGGAAATTACGTTCAGCCCTCTCATGTGAACTTAAATTATGTGACCACAAATTATTTAAACATTTAGAGCAGAGACATTTTGCTACGAGTACATTTAATGAAGTTGGAGAGTACATGAAAAAATGTATTTAATCTCAATCGCTATAACCGCGGTGTACATTTAAATAAAAAAAGGCAAGTAGCATCTGTTGTTTACTTGTTTTTTTCTTCTCTTTATTTTACTGATGCATTCTTCTTTTTACGTCCCGTGTTATGCTGCTGGCCGTTGCGTATTACCGCCACCTCGTGGTCGGCTGTGTCAAAGGTGTGTAAAGATGCCTAGTTTATGGGTAGAACATTTTATACTAATTGTATAAAAGATTTTACTATTATTAAATTCACCCATTAATAAAAGGAAAAAAAAAATAATTAGATTATTTTCCAAAATTGTACAGCCCCAGTTAAGACCCATTCTGGCTAAATTTCACAGGCATCTAAATATCCTCACTGTAGCAGATAAAATACATAAAAGGAAATGGAAAATACATAAATAAAATGCTGGAAAACCCTGGCAGTCACAAAGCCCTCTCACAACCTCATTTTGGTCCATAAACCACATTTTCTAACAGCTTTCTCTCAGCTGATTCAAATTAAAAAAAAGGGTAATTTTGTTTTTTGTTCAAATGGTTTGATTTCCATTCAGTGACTGCTTATTCCCGTGTGAATTTTTTTGTGTGGGGAGGGGGGTTGCATGTGAATGAAAGAGGATACCTATGCATGTAATTTTTGTGACGTAATCCTGTGCTGCATAATGATAAAAAAATAAACAATAAATTGAAATGAATCTTGCAAAATGTAGTCAAACTAATGGCCATTTCCAAAGAGTAACATAGTATGGTAAAACATGAGTGGCATCCAGGCTACTGCTGGTTACACTGCTTTTGCCAGTATTCACATCGAGTTTACATATTGTCAGCATTCAAGAACTTGGTTCCTCACCTGTGCTCCACATGTAGCACGGACCTTCTGTCAGACCCTCCACAATTTTCACTTTGCAGACTCAGATTGTTGGACTGGTCTAAGTTCTCCAGCAATAAATCAACATTATCAGTTGCAGCCTCCTGAAAGCCAGAAAAATGCAAAAAAAAATGCAGTTTGATAAGATTTAACTGCAGTTTGTTTGTCAACAGGAGTTAAGGCTTATACCATTACATATTATCAAACATGAATATATTTAAAGCATATATTCTGGCAACATTTTGCAAGTCTCTAGTCAGAGGCAAAATATACTTTCATTACTTGTGCATCTTCGGTGGCTTTTGTCTTCTTCTTTTTCTTCTTCTTTTTAACTCTGTCTCCAGTCTGTTAAAGAAGAAAGTGGACGATGAAAAATGACATCTTTAGATCAGATTATTAAGCCAAATTAGAAGATTTAATAAAGTCATAATTTGTATAGTTTTATTTTACCTTAGTGGACACTTCCTCCTGCTTCTGAGTTGATTTCTCAATTTCACTACGTTCATTCTTTCCCGTGCAACTTGTTTTGTTTTTGTCTTGTTTCTCTGGCTCGTCATCAGAAGAGATTTTCCCCACCTCATTGTCGGAGTCACATATCTAGTTTAAATTAAAAAAGAGATTTACAAGAGAGAGTGTACTGGGTAATGAGCTCCACCAATAGATGAAACATTTAATTTAATGTCACAAGCTGTTTGCAGATACAGTCTACGTACTACAATGTTCTGTGCATCAAGATATGAAGATGTGAACTAGAGCTTGTTGGTTTCCAGCATGAACAAACTTTAATTTAGATTTTAGGTATCTAAAATTTTAAGTCTTGTTGGTGTTAACAGGTTGCATCTTAAAATGAGTTTACTGTTGTAACAAATTATTGCTGATGATGTTACTGTGCTATAACCTTTCTGAATTGAATCTGACCACTTCTACTGTCATTTAGCAGACGCTTTTATCCAAAGCGACTTGCATCTGAGAAAACGACACAAGCAGGAAAACACATTGGAGTTGGATCAGTGCTGGTCAGACTGCTCAGAGTCCAGTTGGAAACAGGTACCGCTATACCAGTGCTAGTTTTTGTCGTTTCTTTTTTGAAGCGTTCCCCTTCCGCCCAACACAACAGTACCTTTATACAAGAAAACGACATCTTAAAAGACACCATCATATGATACGTTACCTAAATGCATAAATGCTCATTAAAGAGCTGGGTCTTTAGCTTGCTCTTAAAAGTAAGTACGGACCCCGTGGATTGGACAGAGTTTGGCAGGTCATTCCACCATCGGGGACCAATGGAGGATAAGACTCTAGCTACTGATTTCACACCACGTTGTGGTGGAAGCACCAGGCGTCTCCAGTCAGAGGGGAGTGGAGCTCTGGATGAAGGAGTGAAGGTGGGCAGGAGCCTTATGGGTAATTCCCTTTAAGCTATTCAACAAAAGCAAAATATCTCAGTCCAATACAGCAATAGCGCATTTGATTTATATTTTTATGCAATCATTTGCATAAATACAAAACAAAAGATGGGTATTCAGAATCAGAATCAGGTTTATTGGCCAAGTCAGGTCAAACAAGACGGGGAATTTGACTTGGTTATTTTCGCTCACTGTACAGTAAATAGTAAATAAATCTTATTAACATATATACAATTTTTTTTTTTTAAGTGAAAGGTGCAGCAGTATGAGGTACAGTAGACGTGGTAAAAGGTGCATTGTTACAGCACATCATTGTGGTTATTATTGATTATTCTGAGACTATGAGTGTTGAGAGTTCACCAGAGCAACAGGAAATGTCACTTTTAATAACCAACAATAGGATCTATTAAATATTTGAAAGCTGTATATTTATCAAACATAATTGTGGAGATATTGATGATTTAATCTAGGCCTGTTCAGGCAAAATTCACCTCCAAAATCCCTAGGGGTGAACAGGTTAAGGCCACTGGAAAAATAAAAGTAAAAAGTCTGAATTCTGACTTTAAGGACAATATGCATAATCTTGGTCTCATTGGATAGCTAAGACCTCACAGCATACATTTCCAGTCAGAAAAATTGTGAATGTTCACATGCCTCAGCAAATTGTAATAAACCAAAGATAAAAAAAGAAATTTGTATTCTCGTCTAATGTATTTTTAGTTTGCACAGTGCAAAACACCATGATAGCAATGCATATATAATTATAAAAGACACCACTGCCCACTTTTGATTAGGCTGGACAAAACTAAACTGAATCTTTTCTGTGTGTATTGGTCAGTGTGGAAGAGACGTTCTTGTTTGTATATGTGGAAATTTGTTGTTTGACTTGGCACTTACAAACTAGAAGAGTGATTACAAATAGTTGAATTGATATTATCTACTTCCATGTTTTATTTATCTATGCTCTTTTTGCTTTGTTCTGCTCTTTTACTTATTTTTTCTTTTTCTATACTAATTTTTATGTAGTATTCCATCAGCCTGCCCAGGGACTACAGGTGGAAAATAGCAAGTTGCTACAACCTGGCACAATGCATGTTCTCTTGCAAAAGATTAATGTCTTATTGTGCACTGTCCCTGTTTTGAAATAAATTACAAATTAAATAAGATTTCAATAAGATTTAAGTATTGAAGTTTTGAAACACGTGGCATCATGATGAACAGTAATTTGGATCTTTGTCGTCGCTTTGGTGATTATATAAACGAGTGTATTTCCAATTTATAGGTCATGTTTACGAGACAAACTGAACGGACTTCAAACGGCTACACTGAGCTGATGTAAACATGTGTTACATTTGTATGTATTTATTTTTAAAGACATGGAGGGAACAGTGGAGCAACATCACCTTACCAGTTCATAAATGTTAGTGAAGTTCTTCTGAGCCTTGTTTTTCTTGTGTTTGGGCGGGTCCAGCTGCTGGGCTCCAGCCTGCTCCTCGGGGCTCTCTCCAGCCAGATCCCCCGGCTCTACAGCCTCATCCCCCGCCTCCAGAGCCTCCTGGCCCCGCTGCTTCCCCCGGAGCCGTCGCAGAGCCCGGCTAGACATCGTCTGCTGTTTACAGGTCACATGTAACTCACTGTTTTTGGTGAAAATATGTTACCTGCTAGCTGACAGATACGTCACACCAATGATGTGGTGGAGTTTTTCTCTTCCTCTTCGTCTGAATTGTGCACTAGAGTTCACTACCGCCACCTAGAGGTTAGACGGACACTTGCACCAGGAAGATTGGATATTTTCCCCCTGCTGTTTGTTCCCCTCAGGTCCCCAAACCCGGTCCTCTGCTTCCTCTTCTGTCAATATATATATATATATATATATTTCATCTTAGATAGTCATATTTGTTGCTTTGTTTAAAGTGTTCTGGATATATATATATATATATATATATATATATATATATATATATATATATATATATATATATATATATATATATATATATATATATATATATATATCCAGAACACTTTAAACAAAGCAACAAATATGACTATCTAAGATGAAAACATAGTCATAGCCATTCGAGTTTACCAAAATAAAATAACATATTTATATATGTATATATATATATATATATATATATATACATATATATATATATATATATATATATATATATATATATATATATATATATATATATATATATATATATATATATATATGAGTGCCGTATGTACTTTTAATTGGTCACAAGAATACATCAAGTTTTTTTAACTGAATTAAAGTGAAGTGAAGTGGACTGGACTGGACTGACCTGACCTGACCTAAATTAAAGTTAGCCAAGTGGCCAAGGCTAACTTTTGCATCACAAAAACATTGACCATGTGCTGTCCCTCTCATGTGCTCATTTCTGATCCCATCCATCCTCATCACTCCCAAAGAGAACCTCAACCTTTTAGCTTCTGCTATTCTTCCTCCTGTCTTTTTCTTCAGTAACAGTAACTTCACTAACAGTCTCTAAACCATACAGTATTTGGGATTTCACCACTGTCTTGTACACCTTTCCTTTCATTCTTGCTGATAGTATTTTATCACATATCACCCCTGACCCTTTTCTCCACCTGTTCTAGCCTGCTTGAACATGCTTCTTCACCTTTTTCCAAATTCTCTGTTGCTCTGGACTGTTGACCATAAGTTTTTAAAATCATCTTAAAATCATCCACCTTGTTTATCTCTCCTCCATGTAGGCTCACTCTTCCACTTGAGTCCATCTCATTCACATACATCTATAATGTTTTGCTATGGGTAATTTTTCTTCCTCTTCTTTCCAGGACATACTTCCTCGTCTTTAGATTTTCCTCCACCTGCTCCCTGCTCTCAGTACAGATCACAATGTCATCTGCAAACATCATAGTCCAAGGAGATTACTGTTTAACCTCAACTCTCCGCCTGTCCATCACTATAGCAAACAAGAAGGGGTGCATGGCTGATTGTTGATGCACTCCCACCTCCATCTTGAACTCTTCTGTGACACAGTACACATCACCACACCAGTATCATACAAGTACCATACATGTCCTGCACCACTTTAATGTACTTCTCTGCAACTCCAGACTTCCTAAAATACCATAGCTCTTCTTTCAACACCCTGTCTAATGCTTTCTCAAGAAACAATGTAGTTTCCTCTGACCTTCTCTGTACTTCTCTATCGACATCCTCAAAGCAACATCCTCTGTAGTACTTTTTTCTTTTTTGGATGAAACTATACTGCTTCCATAGTAGCTTAATTTACACTTTCCGATAACTTCATTGTATGGCTCATCAACTTTATTCCTCTGTAGTTGCCACAACTCTGCACATCTCTCTTGTTCTTAAAAATCGACACCAGAACAGACACCAGAACACTTCTCCCCCACACTTCTTCCTCGTGCACCCTCTCACTCTAAGATCTTGCTGAATGTCCTAGTCAAACATTCTACTGCCACCTCTCCTCAACTCTTTCATACCTCCAAGGGGAATATCATCAGGGTCAGCTGTATTTCCATTCTTCATCCTCGTCAATACCCTCCTCACCTCAGTCTTATTAATCTTTCCTACCTCCTGGTCCACAACGGTCACTTCTTCTACTCTTCATTTTCTGTCATCAACCTCATTCATCAACTCTTCAAAGTACACTTTGAAACAAGTTCATTCCTTTTTGCTTCAAATTTAATGCTTTAATGTGCTTAGCTAAGTTAACTAATTCATTTGTCTGTTTTCTCAATAATAATTAATTGATATTTAACAAGAGTCAGCATGCAAAGTATCAATAGAAGGAATTAGTTGGTATCTGAAAATACTGAATTCAAACGCACACGGGATTGGGTGTCACAGTTTATAAGTACGTGTGATCATACAATTAATTATGATAAATAAGTAACTTCAATCAATTCAGCAAATTAAAAAAAAATGCAATCATCCATTAATTAGATGGCGACTACAACTTTAACATTTATACAAGCTGTAGAGAGAGCAGAAATTCCTCCACTCAGACTGTAGTTCTCTCGTGCATCAGTGGGCGGCAGGATTTGACTTAATTAAAGTGTGTGAACTAGACCAGTCTGCCAAGAAACGTCCTGAGATAATGGTTGGTAACTCATAGAACTACAAGAAACTGAATCTGAATACAATCACAATATAACAGGGATTTACATTATAAATACAAATTACAATAATGTACTGTATTTTAATGTTTTCTCTCTCAGTATCGCAGTTGCAGTTTCCAAACTACAAATGCCTTAGAGCAACTGTCTCTACAGGGAGAAAAAACCCAGCAGCACCTGTTTTTTTTTTCTTCCACAAGTAAACAATGGATGGAACTTTAAAATAATAAAATAAAATTAAAGATGAAAGAAACACTTTAGAAGAGAAAGGGGATTTCTGAGATAATGAAATTTGGGGCTTGCAAAATGAGGAAGTTGCAAATGTGATTTTTTTTCAATAATTTTCCAGAGGAAGTTACATGAAAGTAAAAACCAATGAGATAATGATTCAAAGAAAGCAAGAGATTTATTTACAACAGTTTAAAAGAATGACCTAGACAAATAAAGAAATAGCTAATAACCACTGAAAACAACCAAAAAACTATCCAGTTTTGTTCTGTTAAAAATATAATCATCTTCTATGTATTCAGTTGCCTTCAGGAAATACAGTAACATCATGAATACAGGGTGAGAACATAATTCATTAAGTTTTCAGATGCGTTAGTGGCAACACAACCTTAACTATATTTTCAGGGACAGGAAACTGGCATTGGCTTGAACTTTTGCACGTTTAGCTTGAACTTTTGCACGTTTATTAGAACAGAAAGCGTCAACATATTTACTGTACGTTATTCAAAACTGAATGTTCGCGGTTGTCACCTAGCAGCTCCAGCATTTACATTTACCTTCTGTGGTGTTTTTCTTTTCTGCAAGAGTAAAGAAAAAAATCCTTCTTGTATTTTTGAGGTAAGAAGCCATGCTGAACACGTTACTACTTGACTGGCTTCACTAACACTCAGAAAACCCTTCATTCATTCATCGTCACAGACTCTGGTGATGTCCAACTGTGACTGGCTCTGAGATGGAAGGATTCAGCAGAGCCCTGCGCTGGCTACTCATCAGTGATGGGCATAGGATTGTCATAGGCTGCTCCCTCTAGGTCCTTTGGTGGTTTCCTGCGCATCTCTGCAGGAGGCCTTGGTGGCGGATTCTGAGGAGGATTCTTGATACTCTGTGGGACGGGCTTTCGAACTTCTTTCCGTGGCATAATGGGCTCCCAGTGTTCGCCTCGGATAGCAGCCTGAAAAGCAAGATGATGTCAAAAACCGGTAGCTGCAAGACCAAGTGGAGCATAGCTGAAGCTTGCAATAAAAGGGGGATACTGTATTTTCTGGACTATAAGCCGCACCTGCATATAAGCCGCACCCGCTCTATTTTTAAAAAATAATTAAAAAAAGATATACAAGCCGCACCTGCATACAAGCCTCCGCTCTATTTAAAAAAAAAATATATATCCAAGCCTCAGATATTTATGTTGTAAGATTAGATATTTACTACATGTACAGAAGGATTGTGAACTGTAAATGATGTACATGTTTGTACCTAAATAGATCCTTTCCTAACAGTGTCTTTTAACACTGATTAAAACGGGACAGAATCAAGAGAAAATAACCGGTATTTATTTATCTGTTTGAAATCTGCTTGTACCTACTTCTATCTGCTAAAGAAGAAGTAGTGTATTCTGCTTTGCATTTATTTTTGTCTTAGTTTTGGTTCTAATTCCGGTTAGAGCGCCCCGAGCGGTGGAAGAAAAATCCACAGAATAGCTGCACCTTTGTATAAGCCGCATGGTTCAAAACCTATGAAAAAAGTAGTGGCTTATAGTCCAGAAAATACGGTAATTGTGTGGCAAGCTCATTTAAAACTTTGATGAATGGAGGCATCCAGAAAACTTCATAATCTTGGTTTCCACAGAACTCCTCAAGAGTTTAGCCACACCCCTGACTGATCAGGTTTCATAACAATAGGCCCATGTCTCAACAGAGGTACCGGTATGAACCACTCTCTTCCTTGTTGCTATTTCCTTGTTTCTGTGAACTGGTGTCTTTCCGTCTCAGCTATCTACAGTAAATTGTCAAAGTTCACACCAATTAACTGGCTGGACTGGACAAAATGCAGTAAAAGCTACCAACTCACTGCAAGATAGATGAGACTGGCGATGCCAAGGCAGACACACCCCAGGACAGTAGCAAGCATGAAACCTCCCGGTACACAGATGCTAAGAGAGAAAGAAAAAAAAAACAAACAGGTAACTAAAGGGTTATATGTCACGAGACTGCAGTGATGTAAGTCTTTTGTTTGAAAGGCTGGTTGTGAAAAAGAGGAATGTTGTTCAACAAAAGGAAGATGATGAATTAATTGATGGTTGCTTCCGTCACAGATGTTTATAGTTCTCATTTAGAAAAACGGCCAAATAAAACTCACGCAGCATGTAAAAACGCCCTGACATAGTAGTTCCTCGTTAATGGTCCAAAGGCTTTTACACACACTGTGAAGCAGTACTGTCCCCTGAGAGAGAGACGGAGAGAGGAAGTTGCAGTGGTGAGAAATAAAACTTTGATAATTAAATACAATCACAAGCCCAATTAGTAGCAAGAGTACAGCATTGCTTACGTTCTTTCCACACTTGTGCCCTTGGCCCTCTTGCTTCTGGGATACTCAAGCAGACACACAAACACTCCAGCAGCACTTAGTATCGATGAGTCAAGGTTGATTAATATTACTATCAATGCTCATTATTATTATCATCATCGAAATACATGATGCAAAATATCATTTAGTCATTTAGGGTTCTCGAAGATATTCATGATTTTTTTTCTTTTTTTTTTTTAAGAACAAAAGCAAGTTTACATTTATTTAGCAAATGCATTTACCCAAAGCAGTTAAGAAATTAAATGCAACTGTAAAATAAATTAGGAAATACACACAGTTAAATTAACCCGGCTACAATTTACTTACCAATTTAATCAAATGAGAATACTTTTATAATTATAAATACTCAATTCAGCTTGCCATTTTACTTCATGATGTTATATAAGATCTCACTAACTGATCACAGATAAAAAGGGCATGTCTTTTCTTCAGGTTATGCACGTTTTGGTTGATGTCAGGTGGAAAGGATACACTGCATAGGCTGCAAACGGCCAGCCCCTGAACTGCCCAGCTACCCCCACAATTCCTCCTGTGAGAAGAACTGAAAGAAGGAAACAGGAAGGTAAATGTATAAAACAATGTACCTTCTGTGAGGAAAGCCAATGTTAAAGCTTCACATTAATGAAACCTGATATTTTAAGAAACTGACAGACCAAAGTGAGAAAACAAGAAAGAAAATGTTTCCCAAAAAAAAATTGAGATTTCCTTTTAAAAGTCTGGTATAACTTCATTTTCAAATAAGTTCCTTTCTTTTTTTACATGCATGATTAAATGTTTACATGGTGCTACTCACTCAGCCCCGCGGCCAGAGCCTGCTCGTTTGCCCACATCGCCCACTCGATCTTCCCCATCGCGTCACCTCGACGGTCCGCTCAAACTCTCCGCAGCTTCAGCCTCCACCAGGAACAAAGTGTGTTTACGTGACGTGCGAGTACAGCCACAGATGTAAGAGCTGGCGGGGAGGCAGGGCTCGCCTAGACGGCCCCTTTTACCGCCGTCATTTCCGAAAAAAATAATAATGCAGAGAGGACGGGTCAACCCCAGGTGTGTCTCACCAGACCTGCCCGGCAGGTTCAACCACAGCAGCGGTGACCAGTATAGACTCCTGCTGGATAAATGTAGTAGACTATTGTCACATACTGTTCTGCACTGATACAAATATTGTGCTTGATCTACTTTAAAAAAAATAAGTCAACTTTTTGCATGAGATTATTATGTAGATCAAGAAAGACTAGTCTTTGTATAAACTATTTAATTTTTTGTATGTAAATAATACATTTTGCAAGTACAGTCAACTTAATTGTGTTAAGTTTACTTTATTTATCAAAATGAAATTGACCTTACTTGCAAAAATTAAGTTCACTTTATTTACCAAAATTAAGTTCACTTTACTTGCAAATGAATTTTGTACATTAAAAATTAAGTAGTTTATACAAAGACTAGTCTTTCTTGATCTACATAAAAATCTCATGCGAAAAAGTTGCCTTAATTTTTTAAAAGTAGATCAAGCAAGATATTTGTATCAGTGAAGAACAACAGTTTGTGACAATATTCTACTATTTTTTTTACTGTGGTGTTCTACATATTTCTACATGTTTTATCTAAACATCGGTCAATCTGCCCAATAGATTAACATTGTTAAAGGAAAGGTAAATACAACAAGATCATTGCTTGTCGTTTGTGTGTGAATGAAAAGATTGCCTGGGATTCACATAAATACTGCTTGTTAAGGGAAGAATGCACAATGTCTTGTTTTTTGAACAAATGCAGATTAAGTTCAAAACTAGATGTATTCATGTAAAGCAACAAACTTTTAATTGTTAATATCACAGATTTAAATGTTATATTTACATGCGCTTAGATGTATTTTTTTCAGTGTGCTTTTACATACATATACAAAGGTGAAACAATAAAACACAAGCAGATACCATTTTCTTGACTAAAATATACTTTAATTAAAATCAGAACAATATAAATTATGTCAGTATGTTTTTTTATTACCGTATATTGAAAACAAAAACTACAAGGGAAATTTATTAAAGCAATTTTCTTCAAAAAAAAGTTTCCATAAATACAAGCAAATCATTTTTTGTGTGATTTGTATGAACGGCTTGCTGTCAGAGTACAAGTTAATCTGTAATGTGAGGGTCCAGAAAGTCCAGAATCCACTTGGATATCCGTGAAATAGTATCTATCTGCAGATAAAGGAAAGCATAGAGCTATATAAAAACGTACTTTAGTAAAGAACGATTGCAAGACGAGGAGACACAGCAGTAGTGTTTGACAGATGAAGTAAAGTATGTTTCCTGCAATTGCAAATGATTTTTTAAAAACCTAGTAGTACGCGACCAGTCCGGATTTCAATGTCTGCGGAACTAGCGTCACCAATGCTTGGTAGACACTGTCTCTGCAGGGAAGTGGTGCTTCACACCGTTTTCTTCGGCAACCCCTCAGACGATAGCAAGTGTTGACTGGAATCCTCCACAACACGAGGGCCTGGTCCCGCCTTAAATGTATAGTAAAACAAATAAAGATAGCGTTACTGTAAAAAAAAAAAATGACTCACTCGCTGTGTGCCAGTGGGTTGGTTGCTGACTTCTATTGCGTATCGGCGTACCTTTGTGCTAATGATGTAGTTTATTCCCTTTGGCATTGGCTCAAGACCAATGCCCTGTTTGAGCTCTTCAGAGAGGGTGGCACTCTTGACTGGAAGACCTTTAATAAAACTGCAGAGAAGGAGGAAACACTCAGCCACACAAGTCCAATAAACTGAACTAGAATGCAATTCAACTGATTCAATTTGTGGAGTCCAGGCATCCATTTGTCACTTTTTTATACAGTTGACTCAGAAAGTACTCGCACCTCTTTATTTTATGTTGCAGATACAAACTGCTCAGTCTACACTCGATATTCACTCTGAAGCGATGGGTGTTAAGCTTCTTTTGCACAAGAGCAGCTTCTCTCTAGCTCTGCTATCTTCGAAGGAAACATATTGCGTTATTAAGTTAAACAATTTCTTGTGGTTTTAATGAAATGTCAAGGAAATGCTTTGGTCCAGGGAGAGGACATGCAGCACCACTGCTCTTTTTCTCAGCTGTGAATTTGTAGTTACTGTAATTAGTCTCCATTACTGTAGGAGAAATTCAACAGTACTTCAAATATTTTATTGCCAGTTTTATTCTCTTATTCTTACATTTTCACCTACTTGTAGTTCAGCTGTGGATAGCTGGTACTGATCCCTTTTTAAAGCACCATTTTGTTGGGCCAAGGCTGTTATAAAACTGGACCAAAGATGCCACGGCATTAGTAAAATAATGGCGGGCTGGCAGGTAATAAACCTGTCAAAAAGCATGTCATAATCCCACATTTGCACAGCTGCACCTGGGGCTTTACCGTCACTCCATTCCTCCATTTTTGAGCTTTCAGAGGGACAACACCAAGAACTATTGAAGACATGGCTAACATGAATAAGTAAATAAATTGGACTTCTAATAGTCTGACCTCCATGTGTCCCTTTTAGCTTTGGCTTATGTGGTTCTGCTCATTTGGCTGTCAAGTCAGCAAGCTCTTCCTCCTCTGCTGATGACTTCTTTATTTTGGCTTAAAGAGAGCAGGTTCAAGTTTGGTTTGCGGGCCAGATCTTTTTGTGAACCACATAACAAAATAGCTTTTAAGTGAGGCAATCACGAGACCACATCTGCACCCCAGTATGTAGCAGCACACTTCTCTATGTTACTTGTTTCTTGACCAAGGTTTATCGCAGAACTGAAAGACTCAGGACTGACAGTATCAGAACAATGGTTTGTGACCCAAAGTAGAAAAATATGTTTTCTATTTAAAATTAAGTGACGAGGGCTGAACAGTCGGTTAAATAAGTCTGGTATCTGTCAACCTACCCTTCTCCATTCGTGTCTGAAGGGAAGAAATGCTGAACCACCCGCACAAACTCTGAAGCATACTCTTGGAGAGTGAAGATCACAGCATTGGGCCCTGCGTCAAAACTGTAGGCCACCTAGAAGAGAGAGCGAACAGGCCATGACTGCCATGAGAAGAGGCACTTTCCAGTTCCTTCTTTTGAAAAACACCTCACAGGTTTCACATCTTCATTGCACAAACTGAGAAATTCAGCTGCATAAAATTAGTCAAATTTGTACTAAGAGAAAACGGAGACACAGCTAACAGTAATTATATAAAGTCAAGAGACTTATTGAGTCTTATTTAAGAATGATGGACTTAAAAACATATTTTCTTTGACTGATACAAGTAAATAACTTTTTCTTTTTTTTTTTTACTTCTAACTTCAGTAGAGCAAAGTTTTTTTTTGTTTTTTTTTCATGTATTTCATTACATCAATCCATCAGAAAATGTAATTTAATTTAATATCTCCTACTGCCAGACTGTTTGTGGTTTCATCTTCATAATAGTAGTATTAGGAAAAGCTGTCCAAATAAATTAATGAATCACCAAGTTTTACCAGAACAGCTAAACACATACGACAGCAGGTGTTTCCGTGGTCAGACCTGCAGAGCTGCTCACCCTTGTCTCCCCGTAATACTTGTTGTAACGATGCACCAGGTGGATGACCTGCTGAGAGACGCTGTTGAGGTAAAAGATGGGAGGGTATGTGTCCAGGCAGGTGGCATGGAACTGGTTGCTGTCCTTCATGGTTAGTTCAGCAAACGCTGGGAAGTCCTTTCTTCGAACTGCTTCAATCATCTCTACCATCCGGCTTGGAACAACAGACTCAGCGCGGTGCTACACACAAGCAGAAAGATGAACATGCAGCAAATGTCTCATCTTAACCACTTTATAATGTGTGGGACTTTATAAATGCTTCTCTCCAAAACACAGAGCATTATTCATCTGCTGAAATGCAGAGATGACAGTAAATAGAGTACCTTTAGTAGACGGCTTGTTTGTACACTTGTTTGCATCCCAGAGGTACTGCCAATTGGTTTCCGCTCAGCACTTGCCTGGGAAAAGGGTATCACATGTGATTTTTTGCATTTTGCATCAAATTGTAAATGTTTCATAGTAATCTGGTTATTTTCTTTACATTTACAGTCATGAGTGAATGGATTCTCATTTGTAGTATGATTTTTTGCATTTTGTATCAAATTGTAAATGTTTTGTTGTAAGCTGGTTGTTTCCTTTACAGTCATGACTGAATGGATTCTCGTTTGTAGTGTGTCACAATTTACTATATCTCTCGAACATGGACCTACCACAAGTACAAAGATCCTGAGCTCAGGCCAGTGAGTCTCTGGCTCCACCTGCTGGGCCAAACTGTCCTTTCCATCATCTTTGTTTCCCATTATCCACTGAACAAACCCACCATAAATGCTTCGGCAGGCACTGCCTGAGCCTTGACGAGCAATCGCAGACAACTCTCCTTCTACACCAAATGCCTGAGCTAGACTGTAAACTGCAACAAAAGGGTAACAACATAAAAATATAGTAGTTAACATATATCTATTATCAGATAAACGATTCAGTTAGGGCTGTTCGATTAATCGATTTTAAATCGTAATCGCGATTATGTAATTAGAACGATGTTAAAACGTGAAACTCGTAAAATCGATTTTTCACTTTTTTTTTTTTACCTCGTCTGCACACATATTAATGATTGATGCAAATACCTATCAATACCTGCGACAAGTGCCCCATCGGAGAGACTCTTTAGTGCATTATTATTTAGCATGCAAAGACCCAGTTTAGTTTAATTAGAAAATGTCTTGTTTTATTTAATTGGAAATATAACTTACTGTATGTTTGCAAGTGCTGATTTGCAGATTTTTTTTTCAGAGATAAAACTTTATATTTTATTAATTTTTTAAAACTTTTTTTCAACTTATTTTACAGAGTTTTGCACTTTATTCATTCATTTTTGGTTTAATAAGAGCAAAGTTTGCACTTAAAGCCCAATGGGGCAAATGTTCAATAAAAAAAAGCATATTTGAAATCCTTTCTTTGCCTTTTGTCAATTCACAAAATAATCGTAATCGAAAATCGGATTTTGAGAGAAAAAAATCGAGATTTTATTTTTGGGCAAAATCGAACAGCCCTAGATTCAGTAAATGCAGACCACTGTATTTCTTTTAAATACCTACTCCCCCCCCTAATTGAAATAACACAAAAACATTATCATCCTCAACAAAGAACTCATCAATTGCTCCTTAACGTGTTCTTTCCGACTAGGTGAATAACTGGCCTGAAACTGAGTGTCTAAGTTACCAAGAATAAGACTTGAGAGATGATCCAGGTTTAATCAAGTAGCCAAGGTTGAATTTTCTATCACAATGATGTAGTCTAAACTTTTCTTACATAAATACAATTTGTATATCTCTGTCATTAATGCACTGGAAGTCCTGGGGTGTAGCTCTCACCTAGACAAGCATATCCAGCTGCTGAGGAGGCGAGTCCAGCAGCGGTGGGGAAGTTGTTAACGGAGCAAATGCGAACTTTTTGGGACAAACCAGTAGAATCAGATGAATCTGGGTCTCCATCATTATGCCTCTTACGTGCCAATCGCCGAACTGAATATGTTAGAGAAGAAAGAACAAAAAAATGGTGGCCTTCTCTTCATCTAACTTTGTATTTCTATCCTAACTTAGGAGGATAAATACATCTGATACTACTCACTCTCCCGCAGACAGGATTGTAGTCTGGGATGGTTTATGTCCTCCTCTTTGCCATTGAGCCATAGTCGATCCTCATGAAAGGATTTGCTCGTTGCAACTGTTGTGGTTGTTTTCAACTAAACAGAAAAGAAATCATAAAAAAATAGGTTTGTAATCAAACTGTACTTGTATTATGATAACTATGATGTCAACTTGGAAGCTTTACTACAAGATGAGTGTTCAAGACATAAAATCACATAAGCACTGTAATTTTCATAATTATGACACAATGCAACCTATATTTCATTTCAGAATATGCCTTTGATTTAAACCACAGTACACCTCATCTTAGCTTTCCCATCAAAACTGATTTCTACTTTCCATTAAGCAAAACAAAGTACATTTTCATTCATAAATCTTTGCAATATTTACTAGTTATGCATAGGTTTTGAACAGGTGAAGAAAACACTGAGGTAAGGTGATTCATTTCCTACATTTCCTGGTGGAAATTATAATACCTGATCTTGATGTAATGTGACGCTCAAAGATGAGTTAATGGGGAGGATTAATTCTTCATTTCTTTTACCCCCTGAAAAGGAAGGAGCATGTGATACACAGTGTACTACTACAATACTAACCTAAAAACAATTTAATACACTTTACAGTAATTTGCGGTTAAATAGCCAACATAAACAGGTAATGTCTGAGTTTTCAGTTCTACTACAAACTGAACTACACAGCTAACGTTGACAGAAGTCCATACTCACAGTATTTAATGACAGCTATATTCACAGGTGCGGTGCATGTGACTAAATAAGGCTTTTCCATTTTATCTTGAGGCATACCTCTGTCTAAAACCCCTAAATAGTGCAGAGAAATGTAGCCGGCAAACTTCAATCTGCAACAATCTTTTCGTGTTTAGCAATTTCAACTTGGCTAAATCAACCTTACCATTGAGCGTCCTATTGGAGTCATCTGATTGGCTGGTGATGAACATGTGACCTTTTCCTCCACCAATCAGAGTTGAGAGGTTTTGACGAGCCAGTCTGAGAAGCCAATGAGAAATAATCTGACCACGCTCGTGCCGAAGTGGAGCAAGGACAGACACCCACCCACTCCAGAGATAGATATAAAGGCTTATATTAGCCTTTATATATATATATATATATATATATATATATATATATATCTCGGTATATGAAAGTGACTGCTATTATGAACTAATGTGTGTTATACTGTAGCTGTCCATTAAAAGCTGCAAGACAAGTATAGCAGTACAACACTCAAATTTAATGTGACTCATTTCCCCCTAAACAGGCAATGGTAATAATACAAAAAGAGCTTAATTCACCCACCCTACTGCTTTTCAGACGGAGGTTATTCATTTGATAACTATTAGATGCAAAGGCGATTACTTCAGCAACTTCCAGGAACGTATGGCATAAACTTAGTATATACACATAAACTGTATACACATCATTATTTTGTGTCCACACTTTGTAGGCATGAATATCAGTCACATGGCCATTACATTTGGTACTGAAACAGACATTGTATTAGTTCTACAACCTTATGAGAATTAAACAGAAAATAGTGCCACACTAAACAATGGCATACTGCAAAGCACCATAGGGACACACTGTCACCTGGCAATACTAAAGATACATGTTTAGCACTTGTGCAGACTTGTAAGTCCATCATTAACATTGCAGCAAATGTTCAATCAACTACTTACACGTTTGTTTGCAGAATGTTTCTCTCACACACAGGCAGATCTTGTCTTTTTAGATGAGGCTCAACACTACATGTCGTTTGTTTTAACAGAGTTTATTAGCTCAAATATTGCTGGAGATAACAGTCATCTACTTCATAGATTTTTTTTTTTTTAATGAAGAAAAACAAGCATATTTCTCCTCCGCGATTTTTATTTCCAAGTTCTTGTATACATTTGGCAATTTGTCAACTCTAGCTTCTGAAATTATATTCAAATTTTGAACTTATTGTTTCAACAAAATGTAGTCTGTTGTCCAATCATAAACCTATAATCCATTCTCTTATGACGGTGAGGTTACCATTTGTTGATGCTGCAAAGTGTTCTCGGCAACACAGTTATTTGCATGATATCCCACATGAAACACTTTGGAGAAGGTTGAATATTCAGTCATGGTAGAAATGGTTCACTACAATAGCAAGGATTTAAGGCTTTTTATTTTTATTTTACTTCCATGTAAACTTTTGTTGCCCCCCCCCCCAAAAAAAAAATCTAACTATGACATCCCAAACTCATGAAATATGAACCTTTTGAATAAAGAAAGGAATTGTGTTCACAGTGCAGTCCAGATATGATGCACCTTCAACAGTATATTTTATATTTGTCTAGCTTCTTATGTTTCTCAAGATCAGAGCTTAATATCTATGGAAAAAAAGTAACTGTTGTGGAAACAAGGAGTCAAACAGTGCATCAGGTAACAGGAGTACATCACACGTTGTACAGATTTGTAGCAATGTGAGTAGCACATAACAAAAAATAACTTTCTTGAACACTGTGTGCTCTCTAACGCTTTCCAAACTTTTCAAAATATCAACCTAATGTTCTTGTTCTTCTGTCTTAAATGTGCCAATTCAAGAGACACATAGAAGCTAGTGTGGTATACCAGTATTTTGATAAGAACAACACACCAGTCAAAGATCCTGTCAGAGTCCCAGAAAAGTGTATAAATTCCTGAAGTCTTGGCTCATTCCAGGGCTTCTGTTGAACGTTAGTAGTCATCCTCATCATCTGAGTCCATTACCCTCCGTCTGTTGAACTGTCAGCCAAGCAATGAGTGTTAGGTGTATTATCAAAAAAAACTTGAGTGAAAATGAATCAATCATGTTAGACATTTCCTTGGAACTTACTGTGACAGTCGTCTTTTTCTCTGTTTGCTGACTGACTTTTTCTAGGATCTCAATTAAGCCTGATTCTGAAATCTAACAAAAAAGGAAACTGTGATGATTGTTTGCACATGAAAGAATCACAACATATTATCGCCCTTCGAGTCGCCGACGTGTCATCATTATTTTTTATCTTCTTTACCTTTCCTCCTAATTGTCCACAACGAGTCATTTGAAAAAGATAGTTTTCAACTGCTTTTGCCTTGTCCGGTTTGACCAATGCAAGATTGCTCACTGAAAAAGAAATAAAACGAGATAGCATCATTAAAAAAAAAAATTAAAAATCTCAAAAAAAGATATAAAATGTATTTGTAAAATATGTATGAGAGTTCACTGACATCTTGCACGGGCGGACTGGTCTAGAACTTGAGCCAAAACCGCATTCCTCATTTCTGTGTCCCTGTGAATAAAAAGTAAGAATATAGCAACATTGTTTTTACTGAGGCCAGGGGCGGGGAGAACGATATCATGGCTTTAGAGTCAACAACATAACACAAGCTCAGTCCCACAGATGCACTAATATACCCTGCCTGTCCAAAAAAAAAAAAAAAAGTCACATATTAATACTTTGTTGGACCGCCTTTAGCTTTTTATGGGACGCATTTCCTGTGGCATCATTCCAATAACCTTCTGCAATTATCTATTTGCTTAGTCTAACCCAGTGTGTACAGGTGATGTTTTCTAAAATGGATTTCATTGTTTAATATCAAAACTTTTCTATAAATGGTAACAGGACCGCGTGTATGTAAAGTTCAGTCTGTATCTCTTTATGCTTTTTAATTGCTCATATTACCTTTGTTTGGCTTCTTCTCTTTGCTGATTATTTGGACCTTCCTGAAAGAATACAAGAGACAGAGAGTCACATGTAACTTTAACTTTATTCAACTACTTGGAGAGAAAAAAATAAAAATCAACCTTAAAAATAACTAAAAGACAAGCTTATTATCTTTAAATGAATGTCTGCGTGCTACTATTGATACAAGCTCACTCGCACAATTTGATGAAAGCTCATAATCATTCATTGTACTGTGGTATTGGCCAGAATTTGCTCTGTGGCATCCAAATAAATCAGAATGCTGCAGCAAGACCCATAACCAGTACAAAAAAGTATGAGCACATGTCCTTCATCTGGCTTCCTGTCAGATTTTGTATTGTTTTCAAAATCCTACTCATCACTTTCAAAGCCACATGGCCTTGCCCGCAACTTACCTTTCGGACCTGGTGACCTGGTATGGGCCCCCCCGACCTCTGAGATCCATAAATAATGTCCTTCCAACTATTCACAGAACAGCCCTTAATAATTATAAATCACTCCTTAAAACTTTCCTTATTTGATGGTATCATCTGATGAAGATATTAAATATTCTATTGCTGCTAGTTCTGGCCCCTTTAGTCCCTCTGTTTTGGGCTAGCAAATTTGTGGAATTAGGCCTTAGAATTTATTTGTTGTACATTTATTTCTTATGGTGGTTCGAATTGCTTGCATTTTATTCTCTGCTATACTATGTTAAGCAATTTATAACCCAATTTGGTTTAATTTAGAAAAATGCTATTTAATTGTAGTTTATTATTCTAGTCCTTTTTAAGCCAAATATCAAGGGTTTTTCCTAGTTATTCATATTCAATTTTCCAATCCAACAGACAATGAATGTCTCGTCTTTATCTCAGTGAAAGCTGGTGGACTAAAAACAACAGGGATGATACATGTGCATTCGTTTCCTTCTTTTTTTTTGTAGATTACGTTCAATAGTTTTGCTGTATTCAGTAAATAGAAAACAGATTCATAGTTGTTCCTACTGATATGTCAAATTTTCTGAAATTTTTCCTTTAATGATCAAAGTCTACTCAATGTAAGGGTATTATTATAAACCCTGAGCACTAAAATCCAACCAGAACTGGACTCTTTAATGTAGATTAGGCTATAATGTTATACATTTGACATATTTAATCATTAGTACAGAAACAAACTTCCTGTAGACCTGAGGTCTGCTCCAACACTGTCAGCTCCTTTAAATCAGGGTTAAAAACATTACTGTTTACTCAAGCTAGGGCTGGGCGATTTTGGACAAAAATAAAATCCAGATTTTTTTCTGTGAAAACCCGATTTTTCGATTTAGATTTTTTTGGTAAAACTACAAAAGACAATGGAATAAATTGTTTCAAACATTTTATCTTTATTTTTAAAGAAAAATAGCAGACAAATTTCCCTATTGGGAATGACGTGCAATTGAAAGATACTGTAAATCCTCCTTGAGTTTAGTAAAGTGACAACATTAACAATTTTCTTGACCAAACAAAGATGACTAGACGAGCTCTGTCTGTAATGCAGCCAGCTCTCTTCTTCTTTTCCAGCTATATGAAAAAGAGAGAGGAAAATCGATTTTCCGATTTTCCTTTTTTTAACATCGTCTTGATTAATAAATCCGATTTAGATTTAAAATCGATTAATAGCACAGCCCTAACTCAAGCGTACTCCTAAATTAAATTTACCTGCTGTATTCTACTGCCCTTATTTTTAACAGATTGTGCTTTTTATTATTTTACTTATTTTCTTAGCATCCTATTCTTATTTGTTATTTACTGTTTAATTGTGTCTTGCCGCTTTTAATGTCAATGTAAAGCACTTTGAATTACCTTGTGTTGAATTGTGCTATATAAATAAATTTGCCTTGCCTTAGTTCTTCACGAAAAAGTACAGTCTCACACTACTTGTACAACATCTGTTTTGAGATACCAATATGTCTAAACTTCAGATTTACCAGCTTTATTTGCATCTGGTCATAAATCAGAAATAACATCAGTCCTTAATAGAAAACAGAGAAGCCCCCCCTTCCTTCAGAAATAATCAGTACTCGGATGGTGAATTTTATCATATGGGGACAGATAATTTGTGTTGATTACAAATAATATAATATATTACAAATAATAGCACTGACCAAAACACCTGCATAAATACTGCAGGAATGACATAGCAGCAGTTAAATGCAACCTTCTGTAAGCTTTAAATATCCACTGGGCTTACATCAAATACATCAAAACACAACAATAAAAAACAGTTTTCTGAACTTATCAATATGTCTCTGTCCTCCACAGGATAAGTAAAATGGATCACTGCAAAAACTCAAAATCTTAACAAGAATATTTGTCTTATTTCTAGTTAAAATGTCTCATTTTAGTAAAAAAATCTCATTACACTTAAAAAAAGACTCATCGCTGGAAAAAACAACAATTTTCACCTGTTTCAACTAGATTTTCACTTAAAATAAGTAGAAAAATCTGCCAGTGGAACAAGATTTTTTTGCTTGTAATGAGAAGATAAATCTTGTCCCACTGGCAGATTTTTCTACTTATTTCAAAGTGAAAATTTACTTGAAACAGGTGAAAATTGTCAAATAAGTTATTTTTCTGGTGATGACTCTAAATGTTGAAATAGCAGTAAAACCACATTCATTGATGAAATGACATAAGGGATGGAAAGGGGGGATGGCAGTTTTACAGGGGGGAGGATTTGGACCGTTTTTATTTCAGGGGGGGATGCCACCCCCCCTCATCCCCCCTCAACTCCAGTACTGGAAATAATAATACAAAAACAAACTCTAAAAGCCACAGTTTGCGCCTTTCGTCTGCTCTTAAGCTCATGTCTAAAAGCAGATAAGCTATATTCATGAAATTGCTCCATTTTGAAAACGTTTCATTTGTGAGGGGTGTGTGCTGCTACAGACAGCAAAGTGATGCCATGTCTCTCACACACCTCCCAAACCACTAGGAAAGGTAATTAACTTAGATTTAAACCATGCTTCTATCTCATACGTGTCAACCATAGTTTCATAGATATATGACAGATAAACAGGCTCATTTCTGGAGTTTGGTTTAACTTGTAGCTCCACCAGCTAGTATCATACTAGCTGCGGTGTCTCCTTATAAAGCCTTAATTATATGGTTCCGCGTTAAATCGACGCAGAGCCTACGCCGTAAAGTACGCGGCGACGCCCACCGTACGGTGCTCGTCGCCGCGTGCCCTACGCCGTAGGCTCTGGGTTGCTGTAACGCGGAACCATAAATCAGCCTTATAAGGCGGCCGCCAGCACGCTTCCACCGTTAGTCTCTTCCTTACCCCGTGCTTTGCCTGCAGCTGCGCCATTCTCTGTCGCCTTATCGCTTCTAATTCTTCGTCTGCCATTGTTTATTAGTAACGTAGACGTATAATTGTAAAAATCGGATGAAATATCGTACAACAATGCACTACACCTACTGCTACAGGACAGGGCCTTCTGAGCTCAGGGAGGAGCAATCGACAGCTGAAAACACGATCCATCCGTCAGGGAGAAGCAAACGAACACAGAGTTATGAATCTGAGAGCATTTTGGGGATTTTTTTTTAGCCACCTAAGGTTTGGAAAAGGGAGGACCCTGTTGTCTGTGAATGTTTGTTAATATTATTATTATCCGAAATGAATCGCCTTTTGGGTGCCTTGAGTCTCAGAGAAACCAATCACCGTGCAATAACAATAATAACAGTAATTATAATAACACTATCACATGCTGTAACAATGCACTGCCTCATTCTGCTGCACCTTTCACTTAAAAAAAAATTGTATATATGTTATTTTTATTTTATTTTATTTTATTTTATTTTATTTTATTTTATTTTATTTTATTTAGAGCCGTCATTACCATGTCTACCTCATACTGCTGCACCTTTCAGTTTAAAAAAAAAAATTGTACATATGTTATTTTTATTTTATTTTATTTTATTTAGAGCCGTCATTACCATGTCTACCTCATACTGCTGCACCTTTCAGTTTTTTAATTGTATATATGTTAATAAGTGCCACATTTGTTTATTTACTGTTTGCTATTTTTAAATCTGGGTACAGTGAGCAAAATAATCAGAGTCAAATTCGTTGTCGGACAATGTTCAAACTTGGCCAATAAAGATTATTCTGATTCTGATTCTGATTGATATATTGTATACCACAAAAAAAAACATAGTTTTGCAGACACATCATGAAAGTACTTTTTTTATGGGTGCCCAGCATGCATACAAACATGGACTGGTAGGGAACCCTGGACCTAGAGAGCCGTAGTCCTGCATGTTTTGGAGTTCTCCTTGCATCAACAGTCCTGATTGTAATTAATGATCGTCACCAGCTTCTCATTCAGGTCTGCACAAGTGTGTTAGTGGAAAAAAAAACAAGTGTGTTAGTGACACAGTCCTTTGTATCAGGGTGTAAAGAAGCAGGGAAACATCTAAAACATGCAGGACTGCAGCTCTCTAGGACCAGGGTTCCCTATCCCTGGACTGGATAGTGAGACCTGGCACATATATTTATTAACTAATCCCACAATGCCTTTTACCTTCATAGATGAAAGTTGTGTGACTGATGCATCCAAGGGTGGAACACGAAATTCTGGGTCCCATAAGTCTCCTGGAGGACCCTCCACAGCTTGCTATAAAAATATTCTAGTTTAAATCATAACTGTGTAAGCCCAAACTCACCTCCACTCAAGTCTGCAGTAGAATAGAATAGAATAGACTTTATTGCCATTGTGCTCAAGTTACAATTAGATTGGTTAGGATGTTCCCACCAAAGTGCAAAAGAAGCTATCAAAATAAGAAGAATAAATAAGTATAAAAAGCACAGTATAAAAACATAAAAGCAATAAAAACAATGAATGGATAAAATGCAACACACTGTGACCCATACATCACTCCCACATCATTCAGAAAAATACACCTGTTCTGTTATGTTATGTATTGTTGTGTTATGTTATGTATTGTTGTTTTATGTTATGCTATGTTGTGTATTATTTAACAGTCTAATGGCCCAGGGATAATAGGTGTTTTTGAGTCTATTTGTCCGCTGCTTCAGGACTCTGTACCTCCTGCCGGAGGGCAGCAGGTCAAAAAGACTGTGCCCGGGGTGGGATGGGTCCTGTAGAATCCTTTTTGCCCTTTTCAGCCCCTGAGGGTCTGGAGGATGATGCAAGATCTAGGCTCATTATGTGCTAGGTGCCATTTACTAGATACAAAAAAAAACTATTATAAGCATTCAGTTCTACCAACTGCTAAATAGCCCATTGATTTGATATTTAGGATGTTTCAAAATGAGTAGGTCCTGCAATAGTTACAAATGGCAGTTTATTCAACCTTCAACTAAAGAGCTGAAATCAGCCCTAGACTATGTTTGATGGTAGGGAGTTTGGACTTTTCTGTTTAATGGGTTGTTTCCACTCAAAGCAGTGTACCATATTTAATTAACAATTAATTGACATTAAGCACATATTAAATAAGGAGTAAACACATGACATAATGTGACCAAAATCATAGGTGATGCTTTCTTCGTTCACCCAGCTACATACAGGAAACAGTTTACTCATTATTTTACAAATTTATTTGACTTACATTACAGTAGATTTTAACTTTGAAATGTTATCATGCTTTAGTAACTTATACAAAATACAATTCATTGTAATGCAGAAAATAAGGCCTCATAATAGTATATTAAATTGTTAAAATTCAGCTGTCAGTTAAAGTATTCAAAAGCTGCTTGCATGTTAGTAATCAATATTAATAGTGTATAGCATTAGTAGTAATAATCCAGTATAGCAGTCTACTCTTAAGATGGATTTTTTCATAATTATACTCAGTTATCTCCCATCCACCCACCTTTTAGTACATGTTACTGCTACTTATGCAAATGTAAAAATATCAGAGTGCTTCTTCCTCCACTGGACGCTTCCACACGTGTAGATGAAAGTGTCCAACAGCTATTGGATAAAAGAAGGCTTGGGAGAGTCATCCCACTTGGTCTTTAGCTCCCTCTGTATGTACTGTAGGAGAAGCGGCTCAGGAGTAGTGGGATGTGGTACTTTTGATCTGGATTACTTATAGCGAAGACAATCTGCAACAAAACATGCCAGAAATCAGCCCCTGCAGGACAGACAGCCACAAGCACCAACGGCATCATATGCACTCAACATTGTTAATGAGGACAGGTATTTGTTGATTTTGCTACAAGGTACATGCACTCAACACCACCTTTTTCTTATACGGTAATCACCAAATTTTTTGAGTGGGTGTGAGTGTGTGTAATCTTGTCATTTTAAATATGTCTTTTTATTCTGCACTTTAAGGGTTTGTTATTCTGCTTTTTAAGAGTTTGTACTGCCAATGTCATTGTACTGGTACAATGACAATAAAATGACAATTCTAATTCTAATTCTAATTCTAAATATGTGGCAACAATGAAGAAATAAAGCAGTGAAAGCTGTTGTTGTTAAGCTTTTTCCTTACCTCAACATAGGGGTAAAATGGGGTTTCTCCCATACTCGCCCAGTACTGTCCCGTCTCAAAATGTATTTTGTACACACCAGATGTAAACATTTGTTTTGTGATAAGTCCTGGGCACCGCCCATCTTCATTAGTGAGCCTGTAAAGAATATCCAAGCTTTCAGATCTTTGAGAACACATGTATGTACAGTATTTAATCATTTATTAGTTTTTTATTTTTCTAAATTGTTTTACATTTTGAAGGTTCTTACCCAGAGGTGACCAAATGCCAGACGTCAGTGTTGGGTTCTTGTCGATAGAGCCTGAGGGCCATGTTTGCGCCTGGGACTCCTGTTGCCGTGTTCAGCACATGAGTGGTCAGAGGACTGGGTGAAGCTGCCATTACTGTGAGCTTCACAAGAAGGAAACAAGATTCACAATTGATCAACTTTAATCTGAAACAATCGCATTTCACCATAACTTTAAAACGTCTATACTTTACTCTAATGACTATTTGCATATTAATATATTATATATCTTACTTGGATGAAGATGATGCATACTGTATTTGAAATTTCATGTTTCTTTTTTTTTCACTGTGCTGCAAAAAGAGTTTTTCAGTTGAATAGTTAGCCTTCAAATATAGGCCGGAAAGCGTGTACCGAAAGAACTATGTAGCTGATAAGAAGGCAAAGTGAAAGCAGTTTAGATATAAATGCTAATGTATTTTTTTTATGCAGATTTACAATTCTGCCTGCTATAACATTGTAAATAAATAGGGGAAACCAGATTAAAAAAAAAGTTAATCTCTGATTTCATTTTTCTTGTTGCTTTGGACCATGTGAAGAAATGAAATATGATATAGACAACAAAACATGTACAGCAGGTCCTATTAAGGTCATTTCAAATGACTATTTCAGATACTGTACTCTTGACTGTTATTTTAACCTCAGTTAAAGCTCATACACTACTTTCTAGTCTAACTGAAATTGATTGAACAATGTAAAAAAAAAAGAAGAATTAGCTTGTTTAGTTAAATTAAACTGATGTTTTGATGACATATTTCTTAAAAGCTTTCAGCTTACCTTATTTTCAGGAAAAATCTGACCCTTCAGCTGCTGCAGTCTGAGTGCACTCATGCTCACTGATGAATAAATCTGAACTATATCAGCAGCTTTTACAGAGAAATGTAATTTTATGGTTTATTAAACAGAAACAGATTTTTTTTACTCACATTAACCTTGCAGAGCTCTGCAGAAGTGTCCTATTCAGCGGGACTGTGAGTGTACACGTGTTTATCTTTTTTGGTCAACAGTAGGCTGGTTGTGCAAGAACTCATGTTGTCACACTTTGAACCTATGGGTCATCAAAGCAGGTCATCCTGGAGATGAGCCCTCTGAAGATCCCTGCAATTTGTGGGATTAAAAGTAACAAGGCCTTTTTTTATCTTCTGACGTGAATGCGTCTGACTCCAGGGTTAAGTTAACTTCCTAACAACACTTCATGTGGTTTATATCCAGATATTCATTATAACACTTTCAAATGTTACCAGCAAACACAAAGAATGTGCAGACTTTTAAATCAAACATTAAAATAGACTGGGCCACAAAATCTGCTGGAGACCACACGTAAGCCACGTGAGAGCAAAGCTGGCAAAGTGCACTGCAATTCTTGGGAAAATAAGGCACATTCTGGATCATAAATCATTACATACTCTATACTGTTCACTGTTCTTACCATATGGTCTGGGGAAACACCTACAGAAGCTTCTACAGCCGATATGCACACTTCAGAAACGAGCCATAAGGACAATAAACAATGCAGGATACAGAGAACACACAAACCCACTGTTTATAAAATCACACACACTGAAATTTATGGATTATGGTTAAATACAAAACAGCACAAATAATGTTCAAAGCAAGGAATAATCTAGTACCAAAAAATATCAGAGGAATATTCACAGAGAGAGAAAGGGGCTATATTCTAAGGGGAGAACTACATTTTAGAAAACATAAAGTACGAACAACAATGAAAAGCATGTGCATATCCAACTGTGGAGTGACTCTGTGGAACAGTTTGGAGCAGGAAATGAAACAAAGTACTAACATAAATCTGTTTAAAAAGAGATACAAAAAATTATTTATAAACAGGTATATGGAAGAGGAAATGGGTTAACGAGGAGTGTGAGAAACAAATAAAATAGGGAAAAAGGTATATTATACTTGCTTAAGATATGTTTAGATATTTATATGGATATTTATGTAGTATATTAAATGTTCAGAGGGATAGTTATAATTATGTAATATATGTTATATATTTATTAGGTATGTAGCATATATATATTTATAGGGATATTTATGTAGTTTATATAGTGTATATTTATATAGATTTATATAATATTTATTTTCTATATATTTATAATATTTATGTAATATTTATATTTTCTATATACTTATATGGATAATTATGTAGTAATAGGCATGTTTACGTAGTATTTATATAGACTATATTTATATGGATATTGTGTAGACTTAATAACAATAATCTAAGGAACTAGGAAAAAGTGTATACTTCTTCCTACTCCTTTTTTTTGAACATATGTGAATATGAAGATGTTACTGATTATTTTATTTTTTTTATATACATGTTAGAACCAAAAATTAATTCATTCATTCAGACTCCACCTGCTGCCGAGACTAAGTTCCTTTGGAGTACAAGAAGCCTTTCTGAGGACCTTTTATCACACCGTGGTTGCATCAGCCTTTTTCTTTAGTGTGGTGTGCTGGAGGTATAGAATATATATATATATATATATATATATATATATATATATATATATATATATATATATATATATATATATATGTATATAGACAATGTGTATTACTGATAATATAGAGGGGAAAAAGGCATGTAATATGAAGATGCTGATGCTCATATTTCCCCTCGGTGGATGTATTAACTCAGCTCAGATCTGTCATTGATCCCTCTCAGGTGTCACTGTCTCTCAACAGTGACAGCTGTTGGAGGAGAGGCTGCAAGTGGCATCATTACTCTTTTTCAGAAATTAGTCTATTTTTGTCTAATTGTAACAAACCACCATAATATGTTCAGCTGCTTGCAGTGGTAACAAATTTGTGAGATTAAAACATTTTTTCTTATAACACCCATCACTCTGAAATTTAGGAGAGGTTGCTTTGGGTTGAAAATGCTGGAGGGTGAGAGGTTCAAGCTCATTGGATATGTTACACACACTCCGCAGTCCATGTAGTCAGCTCAAAGTCCCTTGTGGTCATGTGACCAGTCAACTTAGATTTTTTTGATACAAGCAAGAAGATATATTGTTACCAACCTTCATTTTTGTTTGGATTGTCGTACAGACCAAATGAAAGTAAAATGTATCAACCTGGAATGAAACTTTTTCACACATTTCAGCATTTCCTAGCTGATGGCTTCAAACTACAGATAATACAATCCTTGCCCCCACCCCCATGTTTTCTGTTAAATTCCTCCACAGCGTTTCCCTCTGGCCTTTTAGAAAAAACACAAAGCAATATTCTTCGTTTATACTCAATATGAAAATACTTTTACTACAGTGACAGCGAGCGTTTTTACTTGGTTTATCTCAACAATGCAAACAGAAACATGACAACACTGAAATGATAACATTATTTTCTTCTAAAAAAAAGATCACACGAGAACTCCTAAAGCAAGATTAAAGTCAGTCAACTAAACAATTACAGTAAAGTATACAATAATACACAATATTACACCAACTTGGGCCTCTGCACATTTATAAAAAGTGCCAATAACATAGAGGAATAGAGCTGTAACATTCCTCAGACTCATTTAAAACAGATACAATACTCTTATCTTTAAAAAGGTGGAACAGGTTTAACTTTACATTTGATACTGAGACAGAAAAGCAGAAACAGTTTCCTCTCCTGAATTATGAGCCAGACAAATCCTGAATCAAGAGGTATGTAGTAAGGAAAAAAGGGAAAGCTTTTAATAAATAGCATATATTATATATGTATATATGCATCCTGAAAAACGATAAAAGAAGCTGATGAATTGTCTCGCACTTGGGTCGTACACTGATTTGACGCTACGTTAAATGTCACCTGAACTGGCCCAGATTGTTCAAGTTTAGCACTCAGAGCAGACTCTTCGTTGAGCACATGAGAGTAAACAGATGTTTCAGGGCCTTTAAGTTACTCTTTATGCGTTTCATAACAGCCCATGCTTTCCTTTTCATGTCATGTTTGTATGCAAACAGATTTCTGAAGAACAGGACCAAACAATATATATATATTTTTTTTTTTTATGTAGTAAAGCTCTCATCATATTGTTTATTGATGGAATTTGTCATCCGTTTTCTGATGAGAACTTGTAAATAAACAATTACAATTTTGATGCCAGAATTACTGATTCTGGAACATTTTGAGTCATTGTTTGCTGTTAACGTAAATCTGCTCATATTGTAGGAAAATTTAGTTTTAATTGGCAGCTCGAATCTTAGCTCTTCTTCACAGCAATACAATACATAATACTCTATATAGGATCTCCGTCTCCCAGGCCAACTTCACATGTTCATGCAGTTGATGTTTAGAACCTTTTCTGAGTAAAAAAAAAAAAAAAACAAAGTTGCTGAGACGGTTAAATTCATCATGTCATCTGATATGTACAGTCGACGTTGAGTCTCTGGTACGGGTGTTAACTCGAGGGTCTATGTTCTCTTCCTCCATGTTTGGCACTTCATCCTCATCTTCTGGCTTCTCTCATGTTTTTCTTTCATATTTCCTCCTCAGGGTCGGAGCTATGGTTGCTCATCTGTGGAAGAAAAGCAGGCAGGCAGACAGTGAGACGGGATAGTCAGAGAGGAACAAAGAGGCGTTTCATTAGCTGCCAGCTCAGACTGACTCGGAGGAATTTCCTTATGAAAGTATAACTGCTTTCACTGTAGTCTCCCATTTCATGTACACACATACCTCTGCATGTGACCTTTATGAAACCAAAGTGATGCTTATTCAAAAAAAAAAAAAAAGAGAAGAAAAAAGGGAAGAATGTACCGAGTGGTGGTCATCACTATGCATCCTCAGGTCAGGGCTCTCCCTGTGGATCCGGTGGTGGGACCTAGGTGGAGAGAGGGAGGAGAGGGAGTGCTCTGGGCTGCTGGGAGACACCGCATAAGGTGAGCCAACTGGACTGTACTCTCTCAAGGGAGACCCTAGCACACAAGAAGAAACAAATGTACTCATGCAGTCAAGGCTTTCTGGTTACTCTGTACTAGAAAGCAGGCAGATCACAAGAGCAGGAGTGAAGGGCTGGAGGACAGATGTGGAGATAGTGGGAGGGAGGTGAGAGATGGCTCATGAGAGGGTCAGGGAAGTGAAGTGTGGCGGGAGGTTAATTACATAAAGATGAGCATGATCAAATTATCCCAGGTCATTCAGATTAGATCAATGCATCCACGGCACAGATTCTACGGTTTACAACCACTGTACTGCACAGGAAACCGTTTCTATTTCACACATTTTCTAACATTTCAGTGAAGCAGATTGGAGTGCACAATTTTTTATTTTTTTTTAATTTTATTGGCTTTGTCTCGAACACAACAAAACCCAATCAAATTAAAAGCATCAAAATATTTAAAAAAAAGCAAAACAATTTAACAGTCTCATTCAAAAATAAAACACACAGCAAAACAATGTGTTCGAGAGGGAACAGGAGGAAGCAGAACGCTTATTTAGTCCTGTCCCTTCCTCACAATATATCACATCATATATAACCTATAACAATTAAATAAAATTAAAAGAAAAGAAAGAGAAGAAAAGAAAAGAAAAGAAAGGAAAAAGACAAAATAACAAAAAATAAATAAATACAACACAAACAACCAATAAGCAATATCAGTAATTATAATCATAATTGAACCGGTCTCCTACAATATCCTAAATTCAAGAGTCCAGTCTCCCAGTCACCTCTACAATGATCCACGAACAGCCTTGAATGCTGGCAGTTATATTTGTATCGTATATAATCCATCCACAATGAACAAAATAATAATCAAAGAAATACATATGTAAAGTAAATTACATTCTTTAGAGGTCCCCATTTTTATACTTGTCAAGAATTGCTTTCTTGTATGTGTTTTTAAACTGTATAGAGTTAGTGCTATGTTTGATTTCATCATCTAGACCATTCCACAAATCACAATTCCACAATCACAGTCTTGTTAATGGCGTTTCTGTTCATGATGAGTTTAATTAAGGCTGGTGTTCAAACTCCTTTTCTTTTTTTATGACCGTCATGATCATTCCCCGAGATGCCGCACGTGTAGGCAGATGTAATTACACAAACTGCCCACATGAGGGCAGCAACGTCCCTTACCTCCGCAGCAAGCATGAGGCGCGTTATCAAGACTGAATGCGTTTTGTGAAGCGACACAAGTTACTTAAACCGCACCGTTTGTTCAGTGAGTTTTTTTATTTTTCACAGAGCCACAAACCTCTAACTCAGGCTGGAATTACCCCTGCTGTAGGGTTAAAGAAAAAAAAAATCCTTACTGAAGGGAAATAATTGATTGTTCAGATAAAACAGCAGTGCCTCCATCCTTGCAGCGCGTTCCCATCCCCCCAGTTTCCCTGGAGCACAGATTCTGAATCATTTCGATTGGGGTTGCGACTGGGAGCGACTAATCAAGCTGAAATCTGAAAGTGGCATATTGCTGTGAGCCTACACCAAAATGATTTTGATGCACCGACACTTTATCTATCATTTAATCTCACATTCATCTGCCTCCGCTGTCTTTCTGAATGAGTGTCTCACCTTTGTGGTCATTCCTCTGTGTGTCCATCCTGTCAAGACTGTCAAGGAGCCCATCGATCTGTGTCTTTATCAGAGTCAGCTCCTTTTTAATCACCTGCAATTCTTCCATCCCCACTGCAGTGATGCAACAAGAAAGAATTTAAGTAATGTAGGAAATCACAAATCCTGAAAATATCTTTCACTGGGATTTGAAATTCTGGTATTGAAACAATACATATAACCTTTTTAATCATTATCAACAGTAATGACAGCTTTATTTATAAGGACAGTTTAACATTTTGGGGAATACACATCAAACTGCAGGTTAGATTGGCAAAACACAAAGACTGCAAGCAAGTGGAAAAAAATCGGTCTCTTCAAAAGGTTACAAAAACCACTCAACCTCACTAGGCCTGGAAAATATCTGGACAAAACACCAAGATTAAAAATGACTGATGTTTTACAGCACTATTATATTTTGTCCAGAAGCAAAGACAGATGAAGCGTCCTTCAGAAGTTAGTCTCTGTTGCTAAGCTAAGCTATAACGTCTCAGTGTCTTTATATTATCTTTTACGAAGAAAGTTGTACTGTCAGAGTCCCCCTTGAAATTGCTGGCGACACAAAGACAGCTCACCAGCAAAGTTAAAAGCATTTAGACGATAGGTGAATCTAGGGTGAAACAAAAGTTCAGAATTTGTGCTGATACTTATTTCTCCACTGCCATAATCAGACTCAGTACATGCCACAGATTGCTGGAAGGGTGTGTTAGTGAGAGAAAAAAGACCAATAAACAGATTTAATGTCGCATCATGTGTGAGGTTTGCATCCATAGGCAGACGAAGACTCCAAAGACTCATAAGGTAATAAGCTCAGGTAATTAATGGTTTGTGTGCTGGCTCAGTGCAGTTTGACTCTAAATAACCCCAGTATGAGCAGAAGCAGGTAACACTAAGTGTAAACCTTCTCAAAAAACGTTGTAAGTAACTTACTAATGTTGACAGAAGAAAATGACAAGGCTTTAGATGAGACTAAATGTGCTTAGCAGTTTATAGCACGAGAGCATGTTGAGGCAGCAGCCAGGTATTCATGGAGGGAGTTCTATATGAAGCAGCTGGGACCCAAACCTCACACATCAGCTTCTTCAGTAATTAAGTAGAGGGCAGAACGCTGGAGAAAGACACTGCTTAGGCAGTGGTGGTGTATATTTTACTTCATGTTTATTTACTTCATGACCATGCAGCCCTACATGTATACAACACTGTCTCTGCCCTTTAAAAAAAAGTGTACATGATATTCTAGTTACTGTATAAATAAAAGTAAAGGTGATTTATTGATTGAACGTGCACTACAATAAAGAGAAACAACTAAATTAAAAAAATGTGTCCTTTATGGGAGCTAACCAAAGCCAAGCCTGAGAATATGATTTTCTACATCAAAAACATATTCTTAAGACTGCCATCAGCTGAGAATCTGTATCAGTGATAAAAAAGGATTTAAGAAAAGCTGTCACTGGAATAAATATTAAACAAATGTATGTAACATCCTCCAGGCTTTTACGTGCAGTTTAAGCGACCACTGCTGATCTAGCCAAGGGGGAAAGAAAAATTGTATTTGTGGCTTTGAAAAGTCTGGTTTTAGGTCCAATAGCCGAACTCATTACTCTATGTTTGTAGCTCAGCTCTATGGTTCATATCCTTTATAGTATATAGGCTAGAAAACAGCATAATCCTCTAATCTGTGGCTGGAAAACACATTGAATAAGTGGATTTCTGAAATGTCAAATTTTTTACTCAATGCTTTCATGCTGTGAAAGAAACGTGCATATAATGTGTGATCCATTTGATGTATTTTAATGGAAAAAAGTCCTCATTATCTGAAATATAGAGGTCAATCATAGAGGTTTTTTGTTGCGTTTCTTATTTAAGGGTTACCCACAGGTTCATATTTGATGTAGCTTTTGTTTGTTTTTACAATAAAGTAGCATCTGACAGTGAATGCCATCTTTTTCATTTTATTTTTTTTATAAATCAGACACGTTTCCCATGTTCACCATTTTGACTTAAATGCACAGACTGTTATACTGTACGATCATTTTCTTTAAAAAAAAAAAAAAGAACACAAAAACCCCATTAGGAACATGCAGGATGGACAGCTTTGAGCACTGTAAGCGTAAACTCAGTTGCAGCCCATTCATTTTACTTACACTTGGCTGTGTTTGAACTATTGGAGTGGGTTCTGGAGCTTTTAGAGTTGGTTCTGTCTCGACTACGTCTGTGCCCAGTGGAGTAGGAGGAGGAGGAGCGGGATCTCTTAGCCAGACTGTGTCCCAGGGGAAGAGGAGAGAGTGATGCTGGCACCCGCTGGTAATCTTGCGCCCTGTAAATCAATAAGCAGTTTTAAAAATAGTGCATCTTTAATTGTGACCATGCAGCCAGTTGTGTCTCTGTTGTATTTTGGGGATACTCTTTCTGTGATAAATGCAGAAGCCCATTCTTGAGAGAGTAACAGTAGAAATGCATTTAGTGATACTGTGATGAAAAGGACTAAATTGAGCCGGAGAGCACAGAAAGCGATTGTTCTGCAGAACATTTGAGCTCTTTACAGCCTCTCTGCAAAGTGCAAAGCTTTCCAAACTTCACTTTAAGCTGTAAAGTAGGGAATTCTTCAAACCCAAAAGGTTAACTTTAAGTTCAGTCAAATAACAAAATTGTTCATGGCGTAGTGCACTAATTAAGTGACAAGGATCAAAAAGTATGAAAAACTGTACAGAGTACAGAGAGATGTTTCGATTAGAAATGTTAGTTCATTACTGATCTGCTTTAAATAACACACATACATACCGTATATATATATATATATATATATATATATATATATATATACATATATATATACACACACACACACACACACACACACACACACACAAATATATATTTCTCTCTATATATAAGATATTTTATTAAATAATATTTTAGTGTATGTTTGAATATATATATATATATATATATATATATATATATATATATTTTCATTCAAGTTACATCCAGGTTGCTAAACTGTTGTCAGCGTGGAAGTGGCAATTCATGCAGTTCCTAAAACGATCACTAGGGGCTTGCTCCAAAAGCAAGTCAATCGTCATTGACCAAGCAAGAAATCATGTTTCTACTGTGTCTCTCCTTCGAATTACCTCAGCCACAGCAAAAGTGTTGTTTTGTTGGCTAAATTAAAATTAACTGCTGCGTTTAACCGAAGCTGGGTTCGTAAAAACCGGCGATTATTTCGCTTAGCTTTGCAGCATGACGAAGTCTGGTGAGAGAGTGGTAATGGCTAGCCATTGCCCGAGCAGACTGTCAATCAACATCTGTTCTGTCATGCATCCTTTTTCTATGGCTGTAAATATGTTAATCTCTTCTGTAAAGATGGGCATCTTAAAGGAGCATGAGGCTCCTTTTAAGAAATGACTCTCTAGCGCCACCCTTCACCACGACGGCCGCCGGGGGTACTGCAGCCAACAGCAAAGCCGGCACGGGAGAACGGGGAGAACGCGCATGCAGCGTCATGTGACGTCACATCCGCAGCCCAGCGCGGGAAATTTGGGCCCGAATTGCAGCACATTTTGCAGCACACAGCCTGTTCAAGGCAACGGAGAGATACACTAGAGGGCTCATATTTTTTGGGTTTGGAACGCTTCATCTGACATTATTACTAGAAAACTTAAAATGTATACGAATGTTTTTCATAAATCCTGCCTCAAGCTCCTTTAACATGGGGTCAATGGAAATGAACTCTCTTTTGGAACCAGCCTCCAGGGGCCAGTCGAGGAACTGCAACTTCTTCTGAGTTCTGCATTGGCCTAAGCCTGGAATCCAGGATATGTCCCAAAAAAGAGCTTCAAACCCCAGACACCTTCAGACATCACGGAGGGTTTGTTTTATACAGTCTATGATTTATATCAAAATACAAGTGATATTCTTTCACATTAACAGCTATCGCAAACAGATATTATAAACACACACACGTACGTACGCACGCACGCACACACACTTTTTTCTATAAAGAGCAAGACAGTGAAACAGTTTCCCTCTCGCTCTTTCCTCCTCCCCTTGGATGGCTCCATGTCTCTATCTGTAACGGAATGTAATTGGTTCTGTCAGGACCAATCAATAGCACCCCTCCATGCTAGTAGTGCAGGTGACAGAGGGTGTATCACAGTCAACCCCTATAACGGTTACAGAAATGACACTTTGTCCAGGTCCTTTTCTGCAGAAATAGAAATCATGTGACTAAAGAAATTACCTCAGCACATATTGACCCAGGGGCCAGGTGAAAGATGGGCTTAAAAGGATGGGTAGAATCTTTTTTACCCATGTTGTTTTTTTTCCTGCGTAGCCAGGAATGAAGCATGGACTCGGTGCCGTAATAATTTATTATTCATCACATTTGTTATCCTGATTTTCTTTCTTTTTTTTAGATCTTGCTCATAATTAAAAAATTCTTGCTTATATATATATATATATATATATATATATATATATATATATATATATATATATAATATATATATATAATATATATATATATATATATATATATATATATATATATATATATATATATATATATATATATATGAATAAAAATACATTTGTGTGGTTGCATGAACTAGTCACAATCTGGGTAATTTTCAGTTCAAGGACAGTGTGAGTGCAGCCTAAATGGCTTCTGCAAATCCAGGAGAGTGAAAAGCTCCCCTGCTGTATATTACAAGCCAACAACAAGGAGACAAGCTGTCAGCTGCAAGGACTTAGAGTTTGACTGTAAAGTAGATTTACTGATTGAGCTGTTATCCAGCCATTCAGACACAGCCCGACTTCCGGATATTTCGTTTTTTAATGTTTTCTGTTTTGTTATATTTCTGTGAAGCTGCTCTAGTTAGCACAGAGATTTATGCCCCGGCTATGTTCCTTGCACATCCGTGGTACACATACAGATCAGAGCATCACATGCGGATGAAGTGCATTAGGAAACCATAAGTGTGTAAGCTTAGCGGCTCTGAGCATTGCTTGCAACACGGAGGCGCAGGCAGTTTATGGGAGTTTAGAGTCCTTTAGAGCAGTTTGCAGGGGCAGATACACAATGTGATGTTACACTAGCTTTGAAGTGTCATCCCAGAGAATGGAAGTTCAGACAATGAGAGGCAGCAGACGAGTGAGGATTACAGAAAAGTGTGTGAAAGTATGTGTGTGTGAGAGGGAGGGTTTTTGTCTCTGTGGATTAGACCCCACACGGAAAGCAGCTTTGTCAGCTCGAGTTGTTATCTGTGTGCTGAAAGACTCTTTACTTTTGTGTTTGAACAAGAGGACTGAGGACAAAAATACTAATTTCTCCCTTCCCCACATATTGATGTAGCCAAACAACAAACTAAGATACATAAATGCAGGTGCACAAACACACGTGCACGGACAGATACTGTCCTCCCTGATTCAAACCCAGAGGCATGAATACAAACATTAATACTCCATTTCTCCCCACGCATGCACGTTGTGTACACACACACACACACACACACACACACACACACACACACACACACACACACACAGCTGTTGGTGGTGTTAGCCGGCAGCAAGGGGAATAATTATGTACTGTGTTACAAACAAATTGAAAATCAGCTGAGTGCTCCCTGCAGAACAAAGACAGAAAAATGCAGACCTAGGAAATCCAAATAAAAACAATAAAACAAAGAAAAGCTGACAGTTCATTACACCTGAGTATCAAGGTGTGCAAGTAAAAGTGGCAGAATGAAATGCACAGCCTGTGTGTGTGAGAGTGTGTTAAGAGAGAGGAAAGTGACTGCCTCCTGTTATTCATGTGCTGACTGGAGAGGTCAGGAGTTAAGCCTGGCGGCGGTAGGAGGTCCCAGAGCCTTATCAGTGGATGACCGGTAAAACAGAGCCATACTGAGCGACTCTCACCTGACTGCTGCACTTACATTGTAGATGTACTGCTGGGGCTAAATTACCTAATAAGTGTCACATTACATACTTTAATCGAATCCCCCTCCCTTTTACAGAAACATTTTCTGTCTGGGCTCTAATTCTCATATTTAAGCTATATCTGGGTTTCGGTTTGTAAAAACAACTATTATTGCATTTGAATGCAGTCGGACGTTTCAAAAGCATTTAAAAACCATGAGATAGCTGCAGATATTCACTTCATGATTTATGTAACTACGTATCCTTCCCTGATTCTCCAAGCTTATATCATAGACATATGTTATATCAATATTGAAAGGTACAAAAAAAAGATAAACCTACTAGCGATGTAAACAGTGACACAGAGATGTCACTGCCAGTGGTGCTGGCTTTCTTATCCTTGGCATCAGTTCTTATGCTCTTGAAGATTGCGTTTAATAACTGCAACTGTCTCCATATGCAGGAAAAAATCCACTACGAGATGAACCTGCATTAAAGACACTCTCCAGCAGAGTATGGATTTGATATTCATGGTGTAATGTTGATGGAAGTCTTTCACCACAGTTCAGGTGGAGCATCGATTGGACTGTACACGCACGCACGCACGCACGCACGCACGCACGCACGCACGCACGCACGCACGCACGCACGCACGCACGCACGCACGCACGCACGCACGCACGCACGCACGCACGCACGCACGCACGCACGCACGCACGCACGCACGAGTTAGACTTAAACTACAGTTACAACTGAGTACTAAAATTAACATTGCTTAAAGTTAAATTCAGAATAGTTTAAATATTTCAGTCAAAGGCAGCTGTAAACAAATTAGTTTTTAATCTTGATTTAAAGGAACTGAGGGTTTCAGTGTTCCTGCAGTTTTCTGGAAGTCTGTTCAGGATCTAAGGAGCATAAAAGCTGCTTCTCCATGTTTGGTTCTGATTCTGGGGACACAGTAGACCTGAACCGGGAGACCTGATAAGTCTGGATGGTTGATATGGCAGCAACAAGTCCCTGATGTATTTTGGTTCTAAACCATTTAGTTATTTATAAACTAACATAAGTATTTTAAAGTCTATTCTCTAAGAAACAGGGAGCCCGTGTAAAGATCTCAGAACTGGAGTGATGTTGTCCACTTTCTTGAGAACCCGGGCAGCAGCATTCTGGATCAGCTGTAGCTGTCTGACTTTTTAGGCAAACCTGTGAAGACACTGTTGCAGTATTTAAGTCGACTGAAGATAAACGCATGGATTTTTCAAGGTCCTACTGTGACATTAGTCCTTTGATCCTGGAGATGTTCTTCGGGTGATAGAAGGCCGACTTTGTAATTGTTTTAACGTGTCTTTGAAAGTTCAGTTTTAATGGGCTCATTGTCTCCTGGTAACATTGTAATGTAAAGTTACGTTTCATCTGTGTAGTTATGTTGAATGTTAAATAGGAGGGGTCCTAGGATAGAACCTTGGGGAACCCCACATGTAATTTTTGTAGATTCCGATGTAAAGTTACCTAAAGTAGTCCTTGTCCTTTAAGTAAGACTCAAAACAGTCAAGTACAGTGCCAGAAAGTCCGACCCAATTCTCCAATTGCTCTAGCAATATACTATGGTCAACAGTGTCAAATGCTGCGCTGAGGTCCAATAATACCAGCACTGTGGTCCTTCCACAGTCTGTATTTATGTGGAGGTCATTGAACACCTTGACCAGGGCAGTCTCAGTGCTGTGGTGAGCACGAAAACCAGATTGGAAGATGTAAAAGTGGTTGGCCAGAGTTTAGAAGGTATTTACCGGTTGAAACACAGCTTTTTCCATAACCTTACTGATGAACTGAAGATTTGAGACGGGTCTGTAATTTTTCATTAGCAACTTGTCCAGATTGTTGTTTTCAGCAGTGGTTTGATGACTGCTGTCTTCAAGGTATACAGAACAGCTATCAGTCAAGTCTTGTTTAAGATTTCAACCATCCTAACTTTATGAGAGTTTTCATGAGACTGAAATCATCCCCACGTGAGAGCAGAGGCAGCCGTCCTCAGAGGAATGCAGTAATAAGACAGAGTTTGGATTTAACAGATTGTTTTCCAGAAAAAATGAGTGCCTGGTAATTGTGCTGCTCTAAACTGCAGCATGGACCTTTCAAGACATGCTGGTCTGACCGCTCACCTTTCACGTACTGTACATGCTGAAGTTGTGATTATTTGTGCAGGAAAAAAAAAAGTTTAGTATGAATACTGTGACTATGATCAAATTTAAAGGAGCTTGAGGCCAGATTGTGGCAAGATTTATGAAAAAAATCCGTATACATTTGAAGTTTTCTAGTAATAATGTCAGATGAAGCATTCCAATCCCAAAAGAATGATTCCTCTAGTGTATCTCTCCTTTGCCTTGAACAGGCTGTGTGCTGCAAAATGTGCTGCAATTCGGTCCCGAATTTCCCGCGCTGGGCTGCGGATGTGACGTCACATGACGCTGCATGCACGTTCTCCCCGTTCTCCCGTGCCGGCTTCGCTGTTGGCTGCAGTACCCCCAACGGCCGTCGTGGTGAAGGGTGGCGCTAGAGAGTCTCATTTCTTAAAAGGAGCCTCAAGCTCCTTTAAATGTTGGCCATAATTAAAATAGAATAGTTGAAAATACAGTATTAAACAGTGACATACAGTCAGTCCGGAAAGTATTCAGAACGCTTCGCTTTTCCCACATTCTTTTAGGTTACAGCCCTATTGATAATAGGAATAAATTCATTTTTTTTCTCAGAACTCTACACAAAATACCCCATAATGACAACATGAAAGAAGTTTTGTTATGATTTTTGTAAATTTATAAAAAATAAAAAACTATAAATATCACCTGTGCATAAGTATTCAGAACGTTTGACATGAAGCTCAAAATTGAGCTCTGGTTCATTCTTTTTCCACTGATCTCTCTCAAGTTGTTTCTACAGCTTAATCGGAGTCCACCTGTGGTGAATTCAGTTGATTGGACTTGATTTGGAAAGACACACACCTGTCTATAGAAGCTCTCACAGTTGGCAGTGCATGTTGCAACACAAACCAAACAGGAAGTCAAAAGAATTGTCTTCAGACCTCCGAAACAGGATTGTTTCGAGGCACAAATCTGGGGAAGGGTACAGAAACATTTCTGCTGCTTTGAAGGTCCCAGTGAGCACTGTAGCCTGCATCATCCTTAAATGGAAGAAGTTTGGAACCACCAGGAATCTCCCTAGAGCTGGCCGCCCGCCTAAGCTGAGCAATCGGGGGAGAAGGGCCGTAGTCAGAGAGGTGACCAAGGACCCGACGGTCACTCTGTCAGAACTCCAGCGTTCCTCTGTGGAGAGAGGAGAAACTTCAAGAAGGACAACCATCTCTGCAGCAATCCACCAATCAGGCTTGTATGGTAGAGTGGCCAGGTGCAAGCCCCTCCTTACTAAAAAGCACATGGCAGCCCGACTGGAGTTTGCCAAAAGGCACCTGGAGGACTCCCAGTCCATGAGAGAAAAAATCCTCTGGTCTGATGAGACAAAGATTGTACTATTTGGCATGAATCCCACGCGTCGTGTTTGGAGGAGACCAGGCACCGCTCATCACCTGGAGAACACCATCCCTACAGTGAAGCATGGTGGTGGCAGCATCATGCTGTGGGGGTGTTTTTCATCAGCAGGACCTGGGCGACTAGTCAGGATTGAGGGAAAGATGAATGCAGCCATGTACAGAGACATCTTGGATGAAAACCTGATCCAGAGTGCTGTTGACCTCAGACTAGGACGACGCTTCATCTTTCAGCAGGACAACGACCCAAAGCACACAGCCAAAATATCAAAGGAGCGGCTTCAGAACAACCATGTCAAGGTCCTTGAGTGGCCCAGCCAGAGCCCAGACCTGAATCCCATCGAACATCTCTGGAGAGATCTGAAAATGGCTGCACACCGACGCTCCCCATCCAACCTGATGGAGCTTGAGAGGGTCTGTAAGGAAGAATGGGCAAAACTGCCCAAGAATAGGTGTGCCAAACTTGTAGCAACCTATTCAAAAACACTTGAGGCTGTAATTGCTGCCGGAGGAGCTTCTACAAAGTATTAAGCAAACGTTATGAATACTTATGCTCATATGATTTCTTGTTGTTTTTATTTTTAATAAATTTACAAAAGTCGCATCAAAACTTCTTTCATGTTGTCATTATGGGGTGTTTTGTGTAGAATTCTGAGAAAAAAAAAAGAATTTATTCCTATTATCAATAGGGCTGTAACATAAAAGAATGTGGGAAACGTGAGGCGTTCTGAATACTTTCCGGACTGACTGTATGTAAACACTAGCAGTTTCTCGGTGTGCAACGCGTCATACGCACTTAACACACACTCCGAAAGGGATTAAACGAGGGCGCCCAGGCTGAGTGAAATGCAGACGAAAAGCATTTATCACAGAAGGAATCCTTCCATGATGTTGTCAGAGATCGGTCTGAGCTTGTTTCTTAAAATGCCAGAGCTGAGCCGCATTTAACTACCCTGCTTTTTAACACTGAAGCCGTTAGTGGATGAGCAGACCCATCGTGGCTCACTCGCTTCATTTGGGATTGATTACAAAGATTTTTGTGCCTAACAATACTGTGAAAAGTTGAAAAATAAATATCCTTTAAGTTGTTGGTTGACCTTTAACAGGAATTGTCTTGTTTATTGTTGTATTTTCACTGGAACCACGGTTTGAATTTTGTTTGGATAAAGTGCTGAAATGAATGAGTACATAATAGACATCAGCTCCATCAAGCCTCAATATTTGATTACAGGAAATTGAACATGTAATCAGTAGTTAAAATTATTCGGAAATGCAACTACACATGGGAAGAGATTTGATGGATTCACTTATTGGAATTAGGTTTCATTTATATTTAATAATTTTCCTCTCTGTTCTCTCTCATATATTAATGTCGCTTCGGGGATAAATCATTTTTTGGAATTGAATATACTTTTCAGTTCCGTTTTTTTCCTTTTATCTCATCTTACATTTCACCCCCCCACACGGATGATATGTCTTTGCATGTTGTTCTTTTCTTGAAATATAGCTTAAATTATTTTTTTAAACTTCTCCACAGGCACATTATTTTGTTTACTACCGAAGCATGCTTTTAAACCCGACAAATGAAAGAAAAAGGAAAATTCAAAACAAAAATACACAGCTTAAGTTCAACATCATCAGTGCTTTCTGCTCTGTGCACAAGTCATTGTTTAAATGTGAACAAAAATGTCAAGCTTAATAAAAACAACTAACAAACGATAGCCAATGGTTCTTAGACTGTGTCAGCAAATTTGTTTTACTTTTTAAGATTTTCACGCAGTTTTTAGGAGCATGTGACCCACCATGCTCAAACATGATTGGTCAAGACTAATTCGGCCACAAGCAGACGTCAAACAAGAACCAGACACTTCCCAGCAACAAGAATCTTGTCTCTACCCATTTATCTTTCAAGTAATTAGGTAAGATATCAGTCAAATGCTTCAACTTTTATAATCGCCAGAATCTAAACCCAGCTGAATGATTGTATATACATGTCTGATGTTTATATCTGTTTCTTATACTCTCTTATAGTTCTTAGTCTTCAGTTATGTGCAGCACTTTCTTTCACCTGGGGTCGTTTTAAAGTGGTTTATAAATAAAGTTGGCATGGTATGGCACGACGGAAAATTAGGTGTTCGAATCATTTCTGCAGCAGGGCTCTGAAAATCAAAGTTAAACAGTGCTGAGGCTGCACTAGCTGTTCCTGTGGTGGCCAAACACCAAACAATGGTTACTTTAGGCTTGAAAAGCAGAGCTTCTAAAATCTAAAGACTTCCTAACACTGGAAACCTCATAGCAGACACACTTAAGCCACATATTTCTCAGACAAGAGGTACACACTCCATGTAAATGTGTCCTCTACAAATCAAAATATGGGAATACAGTTTACAGTGTCCATGAATGTGGAAATGTGGATTTTGCAGGTGTGTGAATGTGGCTATTGAGCTCCTGCCTGCAGGGTAGCAACTGGTGACAGTAAGACTGAATGAGTGATAGCTTTCTGCGACACACAGACGAGTAATAAAAGTGTGCGAGCTGCCACAGTAAGCTTTCTGACAGTACCTGTCATAGTAGTCCTCATGGTAGTTGTCATAGTCCAGGTTGAACTCAGACCTGCAGGAGAGGTGGAGAAATAGTCAGAGGAAGTGGCTGGTAAAGCATCTGCAAACATTTATAAGGCGCTTTAATTGCAGCGTTATACCGCTCACTTATGAGGCTTTTGTGGAAGGTTAGTGATAGCGTGAGAGTCTGAATGTGTCGCAACCACTTCATCTGGAAAGAATACAGTGCTCGTGATCTCCAGCCAACTAGAGAGAAAACACTGGATTTGTTCTGCTGCAGCATCCAGGTGGAAAATCCACTGAAATTGGATCGTGCTCTAACTGTACCGCCCACTGAACGCCTCGATGTGTGAGCTTGGTGAGGTAAAGCTGTGCAGCGTGTGTGTGGATGACACGGAGAGAATCCAACGCAGGTGAGTGATTTGACAGTGAAGTTACACGGGCTGGTAGTTGAAGTGCACCTGCAGAGCGGACCGGAGGAAGTGGAGGAGAGAACAGTGACGCTAAGCTTCAGAAAGATCCCATTCTGTTGCATCCGACCTCAGCATTCCTTCCTAATCCCTGCAACCAGTCGCTAATAATCCCTCCATGTGGCCCGCCCTCCTCGTCTCCACTTCTGTCCATCTCACTCACTCACTGTCGTCATTTGATATTCTATCCATCATATATCTGTTTGAACAGACCACACTCACACACAAATCTGCCCTGAGATTTTTTTGCCCCCCCCCCCCCCCCCTTCCCTATATTGTGATTATTTTTTGGCTAATTGTAGACAGCTCACAACCCTGTCTCACTACATCAAGGTGATGTGATAAACTTCAGATTCAACATACAATATTGATCAGTTGGTTGATCAAAGTGAAAACACTGAACTCCTGGAGCTAAAATCTGCACTCATGAGGGGAAACAACCACTATTAAAACAAAGGCTGCCCAATGCAGCGCAGAAACAGAAAACCAAGACAATGAGCTGAAAGACATTAAACTGCAGAGCTGAGTGACGGGCCGAGAAAGAAAATGTATAATTTTGCATAAACAATAAGAATATAGAAGACAATTAAAAACACAAATGTTTAAGATGCACAACAAACCCGGACACATACATCTTCAGGGAAAATGTTTCATAAAATAAAAAAGAAGAAACAGAGAAAGCAGCATTAAAAAGAAAAAACACATCACAAAACAAAAATTAGACAAAAGCTAAAACCAACAACCTATATGATTAATAAATCATTACCCTTCTATCAATGTTGTGTTTTTGTAATGTCACCGTTTTCTCATTTGCTTTTGTGTTTTCTGAGATTACATTCTGATAATTGTAGTGAAACTGGCGTCTGGAACCTTCACATGACATTTATTTTTATTATTTTAACGTCCACCTTTTCAACAACAAGATCCAGGTGTTCAGAGTTCTGTTACTCTGTAACCAGCCTGTGACCATCACGGTCTGCTAAATAAAGGATGAATGGAACCAACAGGGAGGATTTACAATGGTTGCAGGACTCACTAAAAGCCAGAACTAACGTTGCCATTTCAACCCAGACATACAAAGCCGTAAAGAAGCGGTCAAACTTTTGCCACGTTCCTTTCGTTGCAGACACATATCCTGCTGGAAAAGGTAAACTGCTTTGTTTAAGTTAGTCATGAAGAGGTGCAGACGATGTTGGGTTGATGTCACAAATTGGCCGATGTAGAATGATGTTAGTTCAGTTTAGTCCGGTTTTCATCAATTGATCAGTTCTCAAATTTCCGTTTTAAATTTGATTTAACTCATCAGTTTTGATATCCAGCTAAGTATTCTCATCATTCTCTGCATGACACACTATTTTAGGTTATTTAGCCCATAAGTACATTTTTCCTTTTATGTCCATTTATTTTGTTTGTTATTCAGTTTTCTCCTAATTATTCCCATTAGGTTCATTACCATCCTATAATCATTTAGACCATTAAATGAATAACATAACAGTAAGATCCTTTCAGTGAGAGTTTACGATTTTAGATGATGGACTGATAAATATTATTATTACTTAAATTACATACATATTTACAGACACTTTAAAATACAAAAACAACATAAACTGTGATTATAAAAAGACAAAAATACAAGTAACTATGTGCAGGGGTAATAAATTAATTATAACACACTCCGACATCATTCTGACAGATTTCTGACTGCTTGTTTCCTTATAATCAAGTGATGATGCCATTTTTCAGAACACTCCTATAATAATTCAGAAATCTGCCTGACTGAAGGCCTCTGCCATCTGCTTATCTGTGTCTCTCAACGGGTTTGTTATTCTATTGAGTGAACACAGCTCCTTTCTAAGAATTAAATTAATGTTTTTGTCAGAATAAACATCAGGGGAGTAAAGTGAATACTCCTACAGTCAGAATTACTTTCTCTCCATCTCTCTCTCTCATACACACACACAAACACGAGTATGTGTGCAGGTAAACAGAGAAACAAATTAAAACAATAAAAACCTTAAAACCTCTGTGTGCATGTGGATCTGAAGTGTGCACTTATTTTGGAGTGGACTGTAATCACATCTCCTCCAGCTTTGCTTCCACAGACTCTTCCCCATCTCATGCCAGCTGTTTTGCAGACCTTAAGGGACGGGAAACTTCAAAATAATTTATAACAAGTGCTTATTTCTGAATGACACACTTACCAAAAAGGCAAAGCAATATTTCAATCCAATTTAAATCCTGTTGTCCTATTTCAAAACACAGAAGATTTGCAAGTTGTTCTTGATTGTTTTAAGTCAAACCTCTTGAAACTTCCTAATCATCCATTTTAGGGGATGAAATAAAGAAGGCTTCTCTGTTGAATTTGTCTTCTGCATCCTGCATCAGTTATGTAGTCATGTGACAGAAGGACACAGGAGTACAGAGACAAGCCTCGGCTTCTCATCTGAGTCAGCCTCTCTTCTCTGGGTGATTTCAGCTAGTAAAAACATAGAAAACAGCAGCTATCCACCAAAATTGTCGCAGAGGGAGAACTAAGCTGCTGCTTACTTTCTGTTGAGTGCCTTTATTTTGACATTCACTCCTCTATCTAGAAATAAAATGACTGTGGCAGACAGTGTCCATCTGTTAAATCACCTTTTTTCTGTTTTAGCCGTCATTTACAACTGCTACTGCCTTTTCTTTCCTGTTGTAAGATGTACTTGGAGGTGTTTCCGTATTTATACACACCCTTATCATAGTGTCTTAGATTTATTGACATCTATTTGCCATCCTGTAATTTGCAACCTACTGAACACTGCTGGTGTCTGTTTCCTCTTTCAAAAGGTATGACTGAAATTGGGATGCATTTTTTTTCTTTCATTGGTATAAGAAACTAAGTTGAGGTTAGTTAGGTGTGTGCTTGTTTGTGTGTGTGTGTGTGTGTGTGTGTGTGTGTGTGTGTGTGTGTGTGTGTGTGTGTGTGTGTGTGGGCGGTGGTTGTTAAGCCTATCAGACAATGCATTAACACATGTCCTGGGAAATCAGATCACAAGTGGGCAGCACTTAGCAGTTGCGTTCACACTTGGCGTTAAAGTGTGCTCCCAAATGCCCCTTGAGTGATCTGATCAGACTTTTCTGCTTCATGTACAACTAAGCCACACCATTTCCACTTGCTAACATCGAATCCAATGTAACAATTTTAAAAACGGTAGAAGTTCAAGCTCAAAATAACTTGAGGGAGCTGGAGAAACCCCATCCAGGTACTGAGAGAAGATGCAAAAAAATATAAACCCGGCCCCTGCGCAGCCCCCAACATCATTCTGTGTAATAATTTTACTGTGTAAACATATCGGAAATATTAATGGCGTGTTACTTATCTGATGAAGAATAAATAATATCTTGTTATTACATTTTCTCACGATGGTTGGGTCATTGAAATGCCACAATGTTACAGTAATGACGGGATGTCACAGTGTTTTCATGGGGTTTAGTGAAGATAAATCTGACAGGTAAGCACAGCCCATTTAAACTGCAATTACATGCAACATAGGCAGCCGGGCGCCAGAAGACAGAGCACCAGATGGACAGCAGGGTCACTAAAGGCTAATTAATTTCTTTTCATAATTTCTCAAGTGCCAAAGCAATCCATTTGATGTGCCTCACTATAAATCACCTCAGCTCATTGTGCCTGTGTGTGTGTGTGTGTGTGTGTGTGTGTGTGTGTGTGTGTGTGTGTGTGTGGGCATGCTGGGAAAAGACAAGTCGCTTCCCAGAGATTTCTCCGAACACAGACTCGACATCAATCGCTGAGTGAAAAAACATCAGTTTCTCAGAATTATTGATTTTTCTTTGGAAAAACCTGTAAAGTGTGTGTGTGTGTGTGTGTGTGTGTGTGTGTGTGTGTGTGTGTGTGTGTGTGTGTGTGTGTGTGTGTGTGTGTGTGTGTGTGTGTGTGTGTGTGTCTGATTGAAACTGCCTGAAGTGAATTATTAAGATTGTTGCTCAGCCGGCAAAGAAATCTTGACAGATGCTATTTTAATTTCATTGGCTGTAAAACAGTGAATGACATTTTATTCTTTCATTGTTCTTGATTTTTTTTAGTAAAACAACAACATCAGAAAATATCAGACAAAAACAACTGATGTTAGTCATTGCAGCTGTTGGAAATGATGACGACTCATGGATTTTAATTCTAAACTAAAAATTCTCCTTTCTGAGATTTTATTCATTCATCTTAAATAATTTTAGTAACCTTGTTAATACTATGCTTTTATGCGTGCACCCCTTTTATTGCTGTTTTAACTGCGTTTACTTTTATTTGTCATGTGTTGCTCTTTCATGCTTAGCTTTATTCTGTAAAGCACTCTGAGCTCCAGTTGTTTTTCAAAAGGTGCTGTATAAATAACCTTAAATTGATGTGAATGATGCAGTATGTGTTTTTGTTTAACAGAAACACTTGCTGTTAGATTTAAGAATAGATCGAGAAAAGAAGCAGATGTATTTGTTCTGTAATTCATCACATCTGCTACTGGAGCCTTCTAGAGAGCAAGTAAAGAGATCAGTTGTTCCAGTAGCTTCATTGATACACTTGTGCTTTACTGCTTCCAAAAATGTAATGGTAACTGATTTCTCAAATTTAGATACAACAACGAGAGATGGAGTTGAGATTTATGTGAAAAATTCAGATTTTGTCAAAGGAGCAATGTGCAATGTAATGTGAAGGCAAAAATTGAACACACAGTCCAATCAAAATGGGGGCAGTATATCTGCACAGACTGAGTCGGTCTACGCTTGCATAATCAAACCCCAAAATCTGATAATTAAATTAAAAACAATATCAAAATCTCTAACCGGGAGCACAATCTTTTACACTTTTCTTTTCTAAAGTTTAAGTCAGCCTGCAAAAACAATAGATGAAGCATTAAGTCACGTGACCCATTGGTTCCTGAAAACTGGTTTTGAAGCCTCTTTTTCTTCGTTGCCAGGGAAGCCGACGGGAACATGCCCGCCACACATCAATCAAAGTTAGCTTTGGTTACCATCTTAGTCAGCAGAAAGTCTCCAGTGCTGTCAGCAGACATTTACAGCAGAATATATCATTTAACATGGCGACTCGACTGCGAAATAAAAAAAATTACTGTGACATTTAGCTGATGCCGGGCTAGTAAAAACGGCTGGTCGCTTTGCTAGGCGCGGCAGCGTGACGATTACAGATGAGGAAGCGATGGCGGCTAGACATTGGCTGAGCCGACGGTCAAATCAATCATATTAGAAATAAATGTATTGCTTAATTACTGACGTAGTACAAATTCATCCCCCTTCATAGTTGTCATGAGTGAGAAATCAAAAGACACCAAAACGTTTTTTTGAACCAGGCCGTAAATATATGATTATTTCTACTCTGAAGTCTAACATTTTAACACGGGAGTCAAGGAGATCTCTCTACCGGCAAGGAACTGCAATGAAATTTAGTTCTGCATTCTTGGTGTCATTCAGTGCGTTTACATGGGAAGTTTAATTCCTCTTTAATTCAGAATCAAAATTAAATCTGATTTAGGGTGCTTTCACACCTGTACCGTTTCAAGCAGTTGTACCGGAACAGGGAACGTTTCCCCCTAAAGATCGGAACGTTTGGTATATGTGCACACAACAATCGCGCCCTGAAACGGTACAAAACAAGCGTTCCGAGATCACCTAGGAGAGGTGGTCTCGGCCCGATTCCAATCAAGACCTGAAACGGTTCATTTTTTTTATTTGTAGTGAGAACATGATCCACACAGCAATCGATACAACTCCATTCATTGTGTATGTGCTGCCGGCGCAAGGAGCGGATTCGGTGCAGCCTCCACCACCTTCTCTCCTATTGGACGTGCCGAGATGTCGTCCCAGCACAGGACAAATTAAACATTGTATGAAATTAAACAATGTTCAATTCGGGCAGGGTCTGCGCAGCGCAAACGCTGCCCGAAATGAACAGCAGCGCAAACCCGGCTGCGGCAGGCGGCCTCTCGTCCGCTGCCGGGCTCCGCTCTGCGCCGAGCGCATAAGCCTGATTTATGGTTCCGCGTTAAATCGACGCAGTACCTACGCCGTAGCCTCTACGTTGGTGTAACGCGGAACCATAAATCAGCCAAAGCCAACGGCTGCGGTCTGCGCTGCGCTGAAAGGGGCGTGTTGTTTTTCCCGGGGTGCGGAAGAAGAAACTCCTTCCGCGTTCATTTGACCAATCAGAGAGCAGCTGGTTAGTGCATGGAATTTGTTAACAGCTTTGAAACGGTACAGACGTTTGCCTTGTGAACACAAATTCCACAAACGAGAAACGGAACAACTGTATCGATTCAGCCCCTGAATCGGAACAAAACAAACGAGCCACAGGTGTGAAAGCACCCTAAAAATGAGTATAAATTACCATGTAAACACGGAATTCCGAATGAAAATGACCATTCCGAATTAAACTTAACTTAAACTTAAACTTAAAAGTAAGTGGCTGGTTTATTCTGATTTTAAATCCAAACAGAATAATTCCGAGATCATGTATACACTCATTCCACAATTAATTCCGGTCTTTCTGCGCTGCTCGTTCCCTGTCTGTCGCAATGACGCGTATATTCCGCGCTGGGGTTGTTTTCTAAACAAAGTTTCAAGATGGCAGCACGCAGTAAACGGTGGTCAAGAGCAGAGACGATTTATTTAATAAATAGCTTGGAGGACCTGGAAATAATTAAAAGAACAGATGGCAGGAAACATAAAAATTGTGATCTTTTCAAAGTTGTAGCGGCTAAGCGGCTAAGTTTGTTTTTTTCTTCTGGTAGACGTAATTTCCGGTCCGCCCCCCTATCCAATCAGAACCTTCCCAACCCCCCGACCTTAAGCGGTATTGGATAAAGCCGATCAAACGTGTTTTCCATGTAAACCTTAATTCGGAATTACTATTTCCATGTAAACTCGAAGGAAAATAATTTAATTCTGTAGTATTTAATTTGGAATAATTAATTCCGAATTAAAAAACATCATGTAACCGTGGCCATTATGTTGTACAAAGGTTGTTAGGGAGCTTGCTACCGCCACACATGGCAGAAACTGGTATTACGAGAGTGGACGAAGCAAAGCTAGTTATTATTTAGCATGCTGTCTTGGTAGATATCTCAGCAGCCAAATACATTGTCATCATTTTTGTGACATGAATGCACTTGTTTTTTCAAACTCTCTTACAGTTTAACCTACAATCTTACACATTGTATTAGAGCCCTGCGTGGGACTGTTTTCTTCATCCCGCTCCCGCTGCATTTCTGACCATTCCTGCCCGCACCCGCAATATGTGTGTGTTACACTCCCCCCCGCTCCCGCAGTGTTTATATCCACTCCTGCCCGCATCTGCAAAACTCTGAGAATTCATGCACACACAATAATAGAGATGCATTGATTTTGTGTCTTCTCCCGTCCCGCAAGATACATTTCCTAGACAAATCTATCTGATTTAATGTTAACATGATAATTGTGGAGCTTGATGGATATTTGACAGTTCATAGGTCACCTGACAGAAAGTTAGATGCAAATTCATCATTGTCATGATGTCAAGCTATTTCGCCTTTCGCGCACGCATCAATTATGTGATTGAGGTTATAGCAACGACAGTAGGCTGTGAGTGGCTCAAATAACACTAAGAAATAACATAAAATAGACAATGTTAACGGATGGAACAAATACATTTAACAAATGAATCACTTGGGCATCATATTGCTGTGGAGGAAGAGAATGTTGTTGACCGACTGCGGTCCCAATCCTCTTCCAAGATGCTCCACAGACACTAAACGCAGTTTCTCCAAATATCTGACTTGCCTTGCTTTGTCTTTGTTTTGTAAAGACCTTGTTTGAGGTTCTTTTCCACCTCATTGATTTCCATATTGTCGCTAGACTACATCCCGACCCCGCAGTATTTTTTTTAGCTGCCCGTTCCCGCCCGCAGCAAAGTTCAAACCACCCGCTCCGGCGAAATTTGCGTTCGGTCCCGCGGGACCCGGCGGGATCCAATCCCAATGCAGCCCTTTAAAAGTTTGTACCTTTAAAAGTTTAAATCTTAAAGTAATATTATGTTAGTTGGCACATTATTTTAATCAATCCATTCATCCATCTTTCCCCCTGCTACATCTGAAGCTTTGGTAATCTCCAAAGAAAATTTAAGTTCACCAGCTCAACAATAAATTCCAGTCATCTAATAAAACACAGAGAACAACAATTGCTATTGTAGTCTTCTGTATAAACAGAGTGGAAACAAATGAATATGAAATGAACACATGATTACATTTCCTAAAATTGGAAGCTTCTGATAATAAAATTGAAAAAGGAAAACGCTGACAAACCACATCTCTCCCTTGCCAAATCTGTGCAACAGTAATACAACGTGTCCCCGCAGCAACCAGCCAGCAGGAGCTCGGGATTACTCAGTTCAACACAACAACTTCATGGATAAGCAAGTACGATCAGCAGAGCAGGATTACATCTCTATCACCACCATAAATATGAATTTGTAATGCTCAAAAATGAACACCACATCTCATGATGACCAGCACGGAGCCGTGATTGTTTTTCTCGCACACGCTGTGTAAGCATCAGGAATTTTGTCATACACTCACGTCTGTCTGATAGCAGCTCGCTGATCCATTACAAGATGACAGTTTCCCATTAACAGCATATTGAACCATTCCCACAAATCCATCAATATGCAATGTAACGTGCCATAAATGGAGCTATGAACTAAAACAATCTGGGCACCAGTCCTCACAGAGTAGCTACTCTTTTATCTCCGTATGAGATGCACAGCAACAGTCATTGAAGCTCCTGTTTGCTGCCGTCTTCTACGTCCTTAGTAGTTACAGTCTGTGACATTTCTGTGCAATGACCCCTGGAAATTCCTGCCAGTGTGATGTTCCACATGCTCTCCTCAGCCAAGGAGCTGCGTAGTCCAGTTTGTCCTCTGACAAAGACAAAACACTTGCAGAAATCTACTCTCAACAACTTCTATCCAATGCTCGGTTCAGTGTCAAGTTGCATTATTTTGTTTCGTTGACAATGTCTCGCATGAGCTTTCCTCTTTCCAATCGCTGGTTAAGAAGCACACAAACTCATCACACAAGTCAATTAAAGGCAGATGGAACAAGCTGTTCACTGTGCAGTCTTTTATAATAATTCTTTAGTAAGTCTGAACACCAAGCCCTGATTCCTGAGACAAAAGAAAACAAGCCTAATCAGGATAAATGTCTAGAGGACCGTTTGTCACAAAGTGAATATGGTTGAATAGCAAGGTTTGATTTAGTAGAAGTCAGATTTAAACATTCAGGAGTGTGTATTCTGTAAAAAAAAGAGTGCCCTCGACAACACTCAGAGACTACTAATGTCACACAGAAAATTAATATTCAGTTATTGCCACTAAAGGTTGTTCTAGCACACTTTTTCTACATTTTCAGTCAGTGTTAACTAAATAACACAGCAATCTATGTTATATATTTATATCTTAAGCTGTAAAGTACAGATGAGGAGCAGATGATTTATTTTTATGTCCTGAAGTCCTTTTGAACACGTCAAATTTGCAACATTACACATGAGAGCGACAGGCAGTGTTAGGATTTTGAAACACTGCAGGCTTAGCCCAGCCCAGAAATCTCTGCATTTCCATGACCTTATACTTCATTTAAGTTATTTAAGGTCGACCAAGATGTGTTGTTTAGCTGGCTGTTAAAACGCATAACAATGAATAGCATCAACATTATCATTCGGTTTTATAATTTTCATTATTAGAAAGAATAGACCCCCCGTGGATGCTCAAGGACACCCAGAGCTGACGCCTAAGGCCATGACTCTGGTAATTTTGGTGCTACCTATCTGACAAACATGCAATTACCCAGCAGGAAGATGCAGTTTAACAGAATGTAAAAGATTCTGTTGGTTTGCAAAGTGAAATAATGATGAGGGTTTATTTTCAAGTGAAGATTTCACTGACTAACACAAAGGACTTTAGATGATTATAGGCCTTTTTATGTTCCCTCTGGGTGTCATTGCCTCTTAACGTCCTCTTAACGTGACTCCCTGAGCTTCTTATCATTTGTGATAGAAAGACAAAGGTCAAAAAGGACTGTTTCACTGTGTGTGTAAAAATGGAGTACAATGAGGCATGATAAAAATACAGCTAATGAAACCTTAGACGAAGCTGTTCGATTATAGAGAAGAAAATGCCCTATTTGACCCCAACTTTGGAGCATTTTTGGGGGGAATTTCATAAAAGGCAGTGTGCAGAGTTCATGGCAGTTTTCTTTTTTTTTTTTAAACACCGTACAGTTGCAGGGCTCCGTGCTTTTCTCCATCACTTCATGTCAGGAAGTAAGTGGTGTATATTACATCCAGATACCATGACTTTTACAGATGTATGGAAAATTCCCATTTGGATCATTTATTTTCCCAATTAAGTGCAATAGTAATTGCTAGTAGCAACACGGCCTACTTTTCAGTAACCACGAAATGCACTGTACGGAGAACAAAACTCAGCAAAGTAATCAAGAAAAAGCACATTGAAACCCACTCCTACACAGAGAGACCAAAAACAGCATGCACTTGAGAAGAAATTAGATAATGTGTGTGAAAACTGTGCAGAGGGATTTTTTCCCCTCCTCCTGGCTTGTAAAAAATAAAAAAAGTAACATAAAAAAGAGAGAAAATGCACACAAACTGAAAATTAGAGGGGACACAGAAGACCGAGAGACCATGGGATGTTGCGGGTGAGCGTGATGAGGATGAGAGCAGTGAGGCAATAATAGGGGAGGAGAGGGAAGATAAACGGAGTGCGGGCAGCTTGTTCGCCCTTTCAGACACTCTAAGGACAGACTGAGCTAATCTACTCCCTCTTTCCCTTTCATTTAATCACTGTCGGTGTCCGTCTCTTCATTTCACTCACATCCAGTTTAGTAGTCTTAGATTCTCTTCTGGTTTTCTTGTAAAATGCAACTATGATTCGTCAGGCTGTATAACATGTGCACAAGTATCTAAATGGAGTATATTTATATAATGTTTTCCCTAGTGTTATTGATCACTCAAGAGCACTTCTACACTACAAACCATAAACCTACAAAGCACTCTCTTGGGCTGTAGACATCTACACAGATTTCCTTCCTATTCCGTCTACACAGTAGGTTTTTTTTCTAATGCGGGACCAAGCGCCAACAATCCTACTTCTGCATCGATGCTCATGTGAAACTAAGATTCATTGCAGTTCCTCCACTGACCGATAGGGGCTGGTTGCAAAAGCGAGTCAATCTCCATTGACCTCCATGTTTAAATGTCCAATTTTAGAGCAGAAAAAAAACATATTTACAGCTTTAAATGCATTTCTAATATGATTGATTTATAGTCGGCTCCCTTGGTCATCTGCGATCGCCACGCTGCTGCGCTTACGGTAGTTTTAAAATGTGTATTTCACTCTCTCTTAGTGGACAACAATACTTTCCATATGGCAATCATTTATATTTATTTTGTTATAAAAATAAACAAAAAAAAGTTATTAAAACCTGTTTCCGCTGTGATTCATAGTCATGCAGTCATTTTCTTTTGCTTTTGCGCAGCTCTCTTGTTCTGTTGGAAGTAATATTGCGAACCAATAAACATGACTGCTTTGTGGCAAAATATAGATTTTCATATCAGATATTCTACATTCTCATGTGGATGATTTATTTGTAAAAAGATCTCACCTGATCTATTACATGATGAATTTTAATCATAATATTACCTGTGGAATGATAAATAAATTCAGTCATATTTCCCTAAACACACACACGTGCACACAGTCATCACTCATCTTTAGGGAACTGTAAAACTTGATGAAGAACATCTTAATTATGTCCCGAGAACATACTTAAACATGCACAATCACACACTCCACTTCTTTAAATCAATGACACGTGTTGGAGAGCAGACAATCAATAACGCATCACCATGAAATCTGGTCTTGCAAATCCATTACCAGCCGGCCCAGAGGCCTGCAGAGTGATGGCGACCCAAGGAGCTCATACATCTACACCCTACATGCTTCAAGGTTGAATAACAGCCAGAGTGCGATTTATTCAGTCCAAGAAAAGGCAGCAAATGGTAAGGCTTATGTGTTAGACTGCGCTCATCCCTCCTATTTTTAGTGAATAACCGACAGCCCTTTGGGTTTGATTGCACCGTCACAATCAAAAAGAGGAGCACGAGTGCAGCACATTGACAGAGAGGAGCCAGGGACTGCTGTGGCATCAATAAGGGATTGAATGGGCGGCTGTTGAGGAGATCCTAACAGGCTCTACGTGTCATCAGGGAGGAGAAGGAGACTCTGAAGAGAATCATGTACAAGAGTATATGAGAGACTCTTTGTCTTGCTCTCAAATTGTTCATCTGAATCCTCTTTTATTCCCCGTCATGAGTGTGCTCATCAGAGTAAACTCACGCTCGTATTCAGAAGAGACCACCTTGTCAGAGTGGACCGAATAAAAGCTACCTGGAATAGAGAGGGCGCGTGAAGTGTTCGTTAAACAGATGACAGAGAAATCAGTTTGATTGTCCTACAGCCTTCGGGTCGGGGACATTCCTGGCCAACGCCACGGGTCAAAGGATTAGCTGTGGCTGAGTTTTACTTCAGTAAGTTTGACAGATTTTCTGTTGCCAGAGAGACTTTTTTTCTATTCATTTGTGTCAGAGAGAGAGAAAGGGGGGGGGGGGGGGTCACAAGAGACAGATACGGCATCATTAGATCCTGTAACAACGGAACTTTGCTGTAATTTACTGCAGGACTTTGATTGTACATCTAAAAGGCAGTCGAAAAAGGTTCCAACTAAATCCAGCAGAAAGCTTTAAAACATTTAAAATATTCAAAGGACCACGGATGAGCACAGTGCATAGTGATACAACAAGCACAGTGATAATGCAGACGGTATGAAGGGGGAGCCAAGGACAGGACAGGCATGTGGACTGATCAAACAGAAGATTAACACAGTCTGCTTTTTGAATTAGGTGATTTTACAGCACAGGTGTCTGCTGCAGTTAAAAGCACCAAAGCCTTTTTGTTGTTACTCATTTATCTCCTACCACCAGAAAAAAATATGTGAATAAAAAGATAACACAGATGTTTTATAAAAAACACTTTTCTTTTGTTTTACATGTTCATTTGTAGGAGTATATTAAAGCCAGTGTATACATGTATATGCAAGTAAGTGTGGATATAGCTGCATGTGCATTAGAGGTAGAAACAATCCTCCCCGAGAAGAGACTGGCAGTGTGGTCTAATCCCCCTGGAGGCTGTGTTTATAGTGGCATAAGCCTGATTCCTCTGCATGACTTAAGACCATCTGCACAGCTCAGTTCATAACAAAATGAGCGAATGATGCGCCTTTTCATTTTTTCCTTTTAAATGCCTTTGAAAACTGTTTTTGAACTACAGTAGATTAAAAAAAAACCTGGGCTGGTTAACGTGTAATCAGCTCGACAGTGATGCAGCGCACATACCTCCATTTATAAAAATCTGATGGTCACACTGGTATCAGTAACTGGAAATTTCAGAGGCTGCGATATTTAGTGCCAATTAGCTGCGTTATACTACAAGATGACAAGTAACGTCTTAAGTGTTCAGAGAGAGCGCTCCGCACCCACAACCCCCTTTTGAGAATTATCAGCACTCCTCTTCTGACACCGTCCTCGTCAGAACTCACTTGAAGAACCAAGATGAAAGGTTACCAAAGGCTGCCAGGAGTAATTAATCCTTCCGAGCCTTTTCCATTCTTACAAGTCCCTGCATCATTTTCTCGAACAATGTCGTTGTCCTGAAATTACTGAGGTATTAAAAGCTAAAAGTCACTTTGGCTCAGCTGCAGAGAAAAGCAGCATAATTTCAGAGAGCTAATATCAACCCGTTTACTCTTGACCTAAAGTAAAAAAAGGAGAAGGAGCTGCCACAAAAGATGTAGAAAAAGATGTCGGTGTGTGCGTAGCTCCATCTTGTAAGACTTTGTCATCAAGCCACTGAGAAAAGCAAGCCATCAGGAGAGGATTTGAAATTTGGGAGGATATCGCAGACAAATAATGAGCTGCCATTCAGAAACACTCTCATGAGGACTATTTCTTGTTTTTACTGTGATCGACAGGACTGACATTTGCAGAGTCAACTTCAGACTGCACACTGTGATCCTCTCTGGGCGATACTCCAGTCCCGGCTAACATCTGCCGCACTCTGTCAACATCCTCCGTGTATCTGGTACCTTTTTGACGGAGACGGAGACTGACAGACACAGAAAACATCAAAAGTGACGACATTAATGTGACACTTGTGCAGCTCTCAGAGATGTTTTCATGCAGCTTGTACAGAATCAACGAGGTCTCGTGAATGTAAAAGGTGAACCTCCAGTCCACTAATTATTCATCACCATTCCCACACCGTTCCACTCGAGACCTTTTCAGGGGGAGTAAGATTTATAGGATTTTAACTACAATACCTGCCGCTCGTAGTATACTCAAGGGACACGTTATAAATCAATGGCAAGGACCGACTAATGACAGTATTGATTCTTAACACAATTATATTATTTATTTGTTTTATTTCTTACTTCGATTAATCACTAACATGCTTTGTGTTTTATTTTCTGGCATAGTGCATAACACAGCCCCTCTGTTCTTTTAACAATTCTACTTTTTCTAATTGATTTTCCAGAAAGTTCATCATTTCATGCTTCACAGTATATTGACACTTTGGTATATGTTTATGAATACCTCAGCTGAGAGTTTTCTCCATTCAGCCACCCTGGGAGTTTCATCGTCACACTGTCTGTCACCGAGTCCTCAGACGTGATGCCGGGCAAATTTTCCGGACTGTATGCGTAACATAACACTTTATGTACGATATAAACTCGTGAGGAGCGTTTGAAATCGGTGCCGAATCCCCCAATGCAGCGAGAACCGAGTTGAGATGCATCTGTACATCTTTAGACTTCAGCAAAAATGTTCACTCATGAATTGGCTTTCTCCACTGGAGCAAAGAAAGCAGAGATGCCTGGAGGGAAATAACAGGAAAAACTCCTGACGTTTAAATTATGTGTAGTCAGAGAAAAATGTTTATACACTCTCTGCCACAGATGCACTTCCACAGTGAGTGAGATTTATAAAAGCAGAACCAAGCGTGTGTGTAGTTTCCTAAACCGCGTAAAAACAAACAAAAACACACTTGGGTCTTTTAAGTTATTAATCTACACAGTTTCATGCAGCCTGTTGGTGTGACTGAGCACAATCACGCATACACAGATTGCACATCTTTTGCTCTGCAAGTTGACAGCACAAACAGTACAGCACGTCTAGCGTGAAATCTTCAAGCGGAAAATTTGATTCAGTTTGACGGAGCCATTTTTCTAAAATATCTGTTTTATTATTAACATTTACAGAATATTATCTGCTAGAGTTAAGTTTGACAATTGATGGTATTTGAGGACGATAGGTATGAGTATTCATCTGTGGACCACGCAGGTGAGACTACAGAAACAAAAAGTGTAAAGCTGCAAGTCAAGACTTTAAGGTGTTTATGATCATTATTAAATTGAGCTTTGGGGAACTTGTAGCCAGGTCAACGCCTCAGACTCTATCTTGTTCACCAAACCACTCCTGATCCGTCTTTGTCTTGTTTAAAATACACATTTTGTTGCTGAAAGAAGCCTTGACCTCGGAGAGCAGCATAAATACTGTAGGGGTAAGAGGTTTGCATGGATGTCCATGCAAGTGCTACGTGTCAAAGTGCATCTCTTTCCAAAACAATGCAAACTGGCCTGATGTGGACCAGCTTTGGTGGATGATACTTGCAGGTCGCAGGTCTACAGTTGGTCCATGCAAGGATATTTTCAACATACAACCCACACTCTTCACCCTGACTCCTTAGTCCTTATACACTATATACAATGCTAGTACTGAATGCTCACTTGCTGCCACCTATTTCCAACCCTTGATAGCTGTTGTTGAAATGTCATAATCAGCGTTGTGGGTGATCAGTATGTGTTTTAAGTTATTACTCTGAAATAGTGAAGGTCTCTAGAGTCACCGATAGGTCCCATTGCACCCACATTGCTTTTATATATATATATATATATATATATATATATATATATATATATATATATATATATATATATATATATTTATCTCAACCCACACATACACACACAGTCACATGCTTAGTTTCACTCCCACGTTTTCACCTTGCTCACCCCCATTACTCCTCTGTGCTGACAGAGAACTTTTCCAGTCCCATCCCAGAAAAACTTTCCTGCTGCCTCCTTAATGCTGACATGCTCAAACATACCCCTCCTCTCATTACTCCTACTACTCACCCCCATTCACTCATTGCTTTTTTTCTTCCCCAATCCTGTCTGTGTGTCATTCTGCAGACTCGTCTGCCACTGAAAACTAGCAAGTTTAAAGAACTCACTGAAAACTAGCAAGTTTTCAGTGAGTTCTTTAAAGTGCGGTGGTCCCTTCTTGAACTACATAAAGCTACTTTCAGCTGCACTACGGCAAAGACCACAATTTCTTAGAAAAACAAATGGGAGCCCTGGCATTATCTAGGCAGTAATAATAGTATTAATCTACAAACTTTTATATTTCATTTCATAAGCTCATTTAATACTAAGTTCATATACTTCACGACAGTCCAGTAAGTTGAAGCACTTTAATTTTAGATTTCCAGGGATGAATGAAAAACAATTGCTCTAACCTACTGGAATTTAACTAAACTATTATTCAATGCTGTAAATTAGAGAACGAAAAATGAGAGTCAAATTCAGAAATTGCAAATCAAAACATTGCAAATATAAACTGGAGTTGGGCAAGAAGATCAATGGAGCTCTACTTTTCGATGATTGTCTATTTGGTTTTGTTTTCTACTTAGCCTGGAGAGCCGAGCTGCTCCCCTAAGCTGACGTCTCAGAGCGAGCTGCTATTGATCGATCTTCCTCGGGGCTTTCACACGCACAGCCTTGCCGGGGACACATTAAGTGTGTGATAAGTCACTAAAAGCTCCAGACCTCAAATCTAACCTGTCTAACTTAAAACATATTGACATATAATGCTCCAACAAATTTAGTATTTTTCAAGGTACCCTGTAGGTGTGTAATGACACCTGGGAGGTGTGTATGTGTGTGTGTGTGTGAGTCTTTGTGAGTGTGTTCTCCATGTGTCTGCATCTATGCACACCACACTCTCCCTGAGCAGTGCTGAACATTGGGGACCATGTGTCAGTGCATGGTAGTGTTGGGTACATGCAGAGACATCGAGTGTGAGTGTGTGTGTGTGTGTGTGTGTGTGTGTGTGTGTGTGTGTGTGTGTGTGTGTGTGTGTGTGTGTGTGTGTACACACACAGAGTGAGCAGGCTCGTCCTCATGCTGTCCTGGGGGCTCAGAGCCCATTTCCTGTTGTGCAGCGTGATAAGTTTCCCTGTCAGATCCTCCCAGCACCACTATATTTCTGATAAGCTCCACTGCTAGTTTTCCCGACCTCTGGCATAGAGATCAATTTGAGATTGATTCAGAATGCCCTGCTGGGCCGAGCTGCAAGATCAATTCGAGATGGATTGTTCATGCCAGGGGGCCAATGACACGCAGCGCAGTGCTCACTTGCTTTCTCTACTTCGCTTTCTTCACCCCATCACAATCCTTGACTGCTGTTATTTCTTTCTCCTTGCATTTTTTCCTCCCCTGTACACCTCTTTCTTTCTGCCGTTTCCCTGTTACAGCCTACCTGCCTGCCTCTCTCCTTTTTGCACCAATCTTTATTTATGTCTCCTTTTCCTTTTCTACCTGCATGCCTTACTTTTTTCTCCTTGCAGGCTAGAGATGACTTTATTAGACGATGGACAGACCCACACAGGGTGATAAACCTGTAGAACAGGAAACCTCTCAGTAATGCGCTGAGCTGCAGCATAAATGAATATATACCAACATTCACACACACATGGCTAAAAACTATATTTAAATTTTGTTTTGATTTTGTTTATTCGTGCCATCGTGCCCTGAACTCCCGGTGTCGCCACCTACGGCTCACAAACTTATCTCCACAGAACATCACGTCTGCAGTGCATCAACCTATTCACCGTCCTCTGCTCTCTGTTGTTCTCCAAGGTCTCAAAGGCTCTGCCAGTGGCCCTGAAATCAGTAGATGCACTTTGCTCCTTTCTCAGTTGGGAGTGACCTTTTCCCCAGCAGTGCATCCACCTCGGACTGCACTGACCTTTACCTACATTACCGCGCCAGTCACCTCTTAGGAATGGACTGCAAACAGCACATTGTCTGTGTATCCATGCAGAGAGAAAGCTGTCATGGGACGTTGGGAGAAGCCTGACAGAGAGGTGGAAACAGCACTTATGGTGTAAAATGGATGTAAAGTGGAAGGGTGAGGGAACATTGGGTTTTGATGAATAGTTAGGGGGCTGTTTCTGGCCGCAGGAGCAGCAAAAAAACTGCTACCTTTGTGATTTGCCCACCATTGACTGTTCCACACTCAGTTTTGCACATGAAGGGGGGAAATAATGGTTTTTGAAAAGACTAAAAGCTTACATGAAATTATTTCTGCATTCCCTCTTCTTTCACTTGACGTAGCAACCTAAAAAAGGACAGATTGATGACTTCAGAAAACCACAAAAACACTGTCAGACTCCATTTCCATTGTTACAAAGATGGGGGCGACGGGGTGAAAAGCACTTCATATCCATCACTTTTCATGTTTTGCTTTGCTTTGTAGAATCTGTTCTGTGCAAGTATTACAAATATTAGTGGCTTCAGTTAATCACCTTTTCCTCAGCGGAAAAACAAGCCAGTTCTTTTTTAAAACCTGTTTGGAACTGGTTCTAGCACCAGCAACCATTTTGAGTGGCCTGAAAAGCCCCAACAGTCAGTGCGGTTACATGCACATCTACGGGTAAATCAAGCTATTGGCAACAATTTAGCTAAGGATTAAACTGGAGCTTCAGAGAAATCCAAGTATACATGTGCAAGAAGACAAACGATTATTGGGTGAGGTGCGTTCGACTCTGCGACGCTAAGTGGCACCATACCTACTTTCATGTTGGCATTCTTCAGGTACAATTAGTAAACAAGTGCAAAGGAGGACAAAAATAAGAAAAATAGAGAAACATTTTCTCATCAACAAAGCATATTTTACATTTTTATACATTACATTTTAATGTTATTGTTATTTTATTGTCTGAAAAATTGTTCAAATATGTCATTTTGTTATTTGAATTTTTTTTAATTTGTTTTGTTGATGAAAAAATATGTCTCTATTTTTGTGAGGGGGGATATATATTGTTTTTCGGCACTACCTTGTTCTCTATAGCTGATATAACATGAATTACTCCTATATATTAAATATATAATATTTGGTGCCTAACTGTTTCCCAAGTATATTAGTGCGTGTGTGAATGAATAAATGAGACTTAAAACGTAAATTTCTTTGTAGAAAGGCGCTTTATGAAAATAAGTCAATTTACTTGTATTAGTTTACAGCGCAGTCTTGCCACATCCAATATGGCGGGGACGTCAGTAGGCGATGCAATGTGCTGATTGGCTCTCCAGAAACGCTTTGAAACCCGTGCCAAAGATCGCTGATTGGCTCTTATTATTGGCACGTCAAAACACTGCCATAATTCGTAGTTGTAAAAAAAAGTTTGTAGCTTTTGTAAAAAAAAGTTTGTAGCTTTGTATATCCAATGTTGCACACAGACTAATTAATTCCACAATTAATTCCAAATGTTTTACACATGCACAAAATATTTCTACAGTACCAATTTTTTTTGCACATGCACAAAATATTTCTACAAGTACAAATATTTTTTGCAAGTACAAATATTTTTTGCACACACACAAAATATTTCTACAAGTACAAATATTTTTGCACACGCACAAAATATTGTTACAAGTACAAATATTTTTTGCAAGTACAAATATTTTTTGCACACACACAAAATATTTCTACAAGTACAAAGTTTATTTACAGATACAAAATATTTATGGCTTTAATTTGAGCCCATACATGTTGTTGTGATGCCGTCACTTCCAGAAGGGGGAGTCCCGGGGCAGTCAGTAGCTCGGTTCAGCGCAAGTTGCATATACATGCCAAAATAACTTGGATTAGGACCGCATTATCTGGCACTAAAAGCTCGATCTCAAAAGCGTCAGTTCTGTTCGACTACAGCCAAACTAAGGTGTATACATGGCTTTTAAAAATTCAATATCGGTCGGATTAAGGCAACAATTCGACTTTCTGTTAGTGCATGTAAAAATACTGACTGTAGCACAGAGGTGGTAGTGTGATGATGTGGGCCTGCATGTGCCCAAAACGTTGTTGGGAGATGATACTTTAACATGACACTATGATTACCTGTGGATTTACCAAAATACAGACTAAGACAACTGTTCCTCAGAATCTTGAATAAAGTCAAATACATCAGCTTGACTGTTGTGCAAAGCACTTTGACAACATTTGAACAGGAACAAAACTGAATAGAGAGATAGATTTTAAGGGGACAGGCAGGATAACATGGCCACACCAGCAAAGACCAGCAGAAAAACAATTCAGAAATGTGTGCAGGACTGATAACTTCCACTCTGAGGAGGATTGACAGTCTGGCTTGTACAAGTGACGCAGACACAAAAAGGAAATGATTGCACTCATGTTTTTGACATGAAACATGGAGTTTTTTCACGACACCCAGCACGACTTTCAAAGTAATGCGTTTCATGTCAGAAGTGCTTCTGTGTCTTTTGTAGATTGAGTGGGACTTGCCACTCAGTAAACCACTCACACACACAGACGATTTATCTCATACCATAGATGTCAGGAGGATGGTTTTCTGTAAGCCACGAAGTCCGATACGAGCCTGGGGAAAATTCCTTTTGAGCCGTTTCTAGCCATCTACAGTCTGTTTTAATTATGTGATGTCATTTTGAATAATTTGATATTTCCCTGTTATGGGTAGGTGTGTTTACCTGTGACGTACACTGCGTGTGGTGTGATATTCGGAGTTCAAAACAACATCCACGTCTGTCTATGACCTGCCTAAACGAAAGGCATGTAGGCAGGTCTTCTTTTCTTTCAGCATTTGTTTTCATCTCCATAATCCTAAAATGACTTCTTGCCACACCAGCAAACACAGGACAAAAAACCTTGTGTCCTGTAAAGACACAAATGTGGTGGTCTGAAGGATGTTTACAGCACCCCCACCCCAGTTTAAACCCTACATGTACATGTTCTTCGGGAACAAATTGTGCTCAATTAACACAACATAAATGAGGAGGATGATAATAATCTGTTTTACATGCCTATTTATGACACCAAAGCAGTATGAGATTACAAGAGTGATGTATGAAATACATACAGCGCATTCAGGAGAGAAGCTGAACATAAAAACCAGCGAACTTCAGCTCCATTTGCTCTTTGTTCCGCTACTGCATGCAGGGGATTTAGAAATGTCAGCCAACCGAGCCTCCGGCTCAGATAAAATGACAGGTGTTGCATGGAAACAAATGAGATGAATTAAGACAGAACATTAAAAAGAAAACATGACAAACAAAGAAAACAAAGATAGCAACTGAGTCTTTTTCTGATAAAGATTTTCAGATTATTCTCAGTATTTCATACCGTCTTTAAATTGCCAAACTTGGGTTTTAGACACTTTTTCCAAAGCGTCTTACAAAAAGAGGAATGCAATGAAGGAAAAAGTAGAGGGAGTCTTGTAGTATACCAAACATGAAGGCAATTGCAAAATGTGAGTTGAAAACACAATCAAAAATCCTCATAAATAGAGAGGTACAAATCAGACTAGAGTTAGATTCAGTTAGTTCTGTCCTTTAGACAGTCAGGAGAGAAGAGGAATACGGAAAAGGTGGATCTCCAAGCGTTTCTTGAAGACAGAGAGGGACGTCCCTGTTCTCATGTCAACTGGCAGGTCGTCTCATGGTCTGAGTTTTAGTTTTACTTGGTTATTTAGGTTCGGCTTTGATTGTACCATTTGTATTGGATTATTTCCTGTTTTATTTTGAAAGTCTGCTTCTTAGTGCGTTAACTTGTACTTGGTCTTCTCTGTTCTGTTCCAGTCTGCCCTGATTGTTTACACCTGTGTCTCATCCGCCCCTGTGAGTATATGTCCTGTTATTCCTGTCTTCCCTGCTGGTCTGTCAGTTTATCACCCAGTGTTGCTGCCCCGTCATGTTCCTGTGTGATTTTCTTTGCCATACTTGTAACGGAGGCTTTTGTTTTTATTTTGGATTACCTTTTTGTTTTAAAATAAGACTTGGACTTCCGGTTATGGCGTGACGCTGACTAGTCGCAGATAATACAGCTCTCCACTAACTTTCTGGAATATACCTGAAACTCGACTGACAGCTCGATTGACGACTATTTACAGCCTTGTAAATACTTCTTTGGGGACGATGCCACCTAAAGTTTGCAAAACAGGGCAGCAAACATCCAAAACTGGGATACGACGGGACGCTGCTAAAGCAGAAGCTAAGTCCTCCGCAGATGATGCTAGCAGCGTGGATAGTGCAAACGAGGGGACGGCGGGAGCAGGCATGCCCACGAACAGCGACATCCTGAGTGAGATTCGCTCTTTAAAGCAGGATTTCACCAAACAATCTGCCGATGTGATGGAAGCAATAAACGGGATCAAAGTGGATATTGAATCCCACGCCAGGAGGATTGAAGAGGCTGAGGGGAGAATCTCACAAGCGGAGGATGACGTAACAACTCTCCGGCAAAAAGCAGAAAGGCTGGAGGAAACGATTCAGCTATTGAGCACCAAGGTTCAGGACCAAGAAGACCGGGCAAGACGTTCGAATGTGAGGCTGATTGGACTCCCTGAAAAAACTGAGGGTACGGACATGTGCGCCTTTCTGGAAGAGTGGCTTCCTAAGATCCTGGGCGATGCTCTGACTCCTGCACCTGTTATTGAGAGAGCGCACCGTATCGGCCAGGTGAACCCAAGCAGGTCTTCTACCGCACCCAGGACCATTATAATGAAGTTTCTGAGCTACAAGGACTGCGAGAAGACCCTGAGAGCAGCCAGGAGGATGGGAGAAGTGCGGCATGAAAATCACCGTCTCAGCTTCTTCCCGGACTTGTCGTCCGAGACCCGGCAGCGCCAGCGCGAGTTTGATGGAGTTAAGGCCCGGTTCAGATCCATGGATATTCGTTACGGGATGCTCTACCCGGCCCACCTGGTGATTACTCATGATGGCAAGCGTCGGATCTTTAAAACGGTTTCTGAAGCGGAGGAATACCTGCGGAGGATGCAGCCGCCGGCGCGGGGGTCGCCGGCGCGGGGATCCCCCGGTCCTGAGAGCTGAGATGACAAACGCAGGATCCCCGTGTCGGCTTTAATCCGGATGCAAGAAATAAATATCCTGGAATAATGTACATTCTTAAAGCCGTTACTAGTGACTCTTGGCTGTGGAGCTAAGGACAGAACGCGTTTAACTTTTCTCTTTTACTCTGTTTCCTATTTACTTTTTTAACCCTTTATCTACCGCGCTCCATCATAAAGGTATGTAGGTCGCTATCCTGTTTAATAGTATTATTTTGTTTCATTAACGGAGGCACTATTGTTTTTTATTTATTCTTATTTTTACAAATAGACTGATAGATACCTCCAGATTTAATTTCACTGTCTCACGTAGCTATTAATAATGTGAAGAAGACGCATGATGTTGTTGCCTCCACCGACGTTTTTGTTTGGATTTAAGGAAGGGGAAATGTGACAGTTAGTGTGCATGTAAAATTATTTTTATTTATTTATTTGTATTTTTTCGCTCGTTTTAATGCTCAAGTGCTGCTGTTATTTCAGACACTTGGAGTAATACGTGGGGAATGAATGTACAGTACAATTTCATTCCTTAACACATTCTTTATTACTGCTGAATCGAGTTTGTGGTTATTTGTCTTTTATTTAGTGGGTCTGTTTATGCTATGGGTCAGTGTTCACATTACGTTGCTCCTCCTGGAGAGGATCAAACGTTCTGCATGACTGGAGTTCACGTTAACTGTGGGTCTTTTACATACACTTCGTTTGGGGAAGTGTATGGTGTCCTCATGTTCAAGGTTATCTTGGCTTATTATGTGAGTATTATGTCTTTTTATTTTATCTATTTTTTATTATCTTTATTTTTTTTATTACTCATCACTGCTTTGTCGTGCGCAAAAAGGGAAAGATGGAAGAGAATTGCTCGAAGTGATCAGAATGCTCATAGTTACCTCATGGATGTCAAAAATAACAAATCTCATGGCTAACAAAATAGATTTAAAGATTTCCAGCTGGAATACGAGGGGTCTTAACAAGTTGGTTAAGCTGAAACAGGTTTTAAGTAGAATTAGACAAATGAAGTCCAATATCATTTTTATACAAGAAACTCACCTAATTAAAAAAGATATTGGTAGGATTCAAAAAAGATGGCCAGGTCAAAGTCATGCTGCTTGCTTCAACTCCCAGTCCAGGGGTGTGATGATACTGATTCATAAATCAGTTCCCTTTCGTTTGAATAGCAAATTCATAGATCCAGCAGGAAGATATATCATACTCAGTGGGACGATAAATTACACTCCAATCAATTTAATAAGCATATATGCACCAAACAAAGATGAACCAGCCTTTTATCAAAATCTATTTCTATCCTTGTCAACATATCCAGGTCATTATATAATTGGCGGTGATTTCAATTGTGTTATGGATCCAACAGTGGATCGCTCAACAGGCATTGATGTATCTCATCAACAGACACGAAAAATTATCAAGAAATATATGACTGAACTAAATCTCATAGATACTTGGAGGCATCTTAACCCGGATAAAAGAGAGTACTCGTGCTTCTCGAGCACATACAAGTCATATTCAAGGATAGATTATCTATTGATCTCGAACGCGCTACTATCAAAAATTGATAAGTGCTGGTTTGATGGCATATTACTATCGGACCATGCCCCAATCTCAATGACTATACAATTACCCAAAGTATTCTCCTCTCCACCCAGATTTCGTTTTTTATCTAAGTGGCTCCAGTACCCTGATTTTGTGACATTTCTCGACCGGAAAATAGATGAATACTTCTCCATAAATACAAATCAAACTAGTGCATCAGTAAAATGGGAAGCTTTTAAAGCATTTTTAAGAGGTGAAATAATAAGCTACACTAAATATAAATCGAAAAAACATTATGAACAGTTGAACACCATTGAACAGAAAGTAAAGGAACTTGAAAGACAACTCTATCACAATAATATTCCAGAAAAGCAGCTGGAGCTGCTCCAATTGAAAGCCCAATATAATGAATTAACTACGAACAAGATAGCCTCAAATCTATTATGGTTAAAACAGTCGTATTATGATCAAGGAGAAAAGGCGGGTAAGTTGTTGGCATGGAGGATAAAAAAGGTACAAACAGAAAGGGCTATCAATATGATAACATCTGAAGAAGGAAAACAGTTAATTGATCCAGATGAAATAAATGCATCCTTTGCAAATTATTATAAAAATCTCTATAAATCTGAGTGCCCACGTGGATTAGATGACCAAAACAAATGTTTAAATAGGCTTAATTTTCCAATCATATCAGAAGAGGAGAGACTTAATCTTGAAGAAGAATTAACCATTGAGGAGTTATCACAGGCTTTGATGGGTATGAACAGTGGGCGGGCTCCTGGACCTGATGGTCTACCTGTAGAGATATATAAGAAGTTCTCAACCAAGCTGCTCCCACATCTTTTGGAGGTGTTTAATGAATCCTATGAAAAAGGAATTCTACCTCCGACATTGAGAGCTGCTACGATTTCTCTACTGTTAAAGCCTAACAAGTCACCCTCAGAAAGAACATCTTACCGTCCCATATCCCTAATGTCGTGTGACACCAAAATTCTATGTAAAGCTCTGGCGAAAAGAATAGAAACTCTTCTTCCGAGTATAATAAATAATGACCAAAATGGCTTTGTCCTAAATAGACAAGCCTTTCACAACACTCGCAGGCTCTTGAATATTTTATTTGCAAAACAGAACACTAAAGGACATGCAATCCTATCATTGGATGCCGCAAAAGCATTTGATAGAATTGAATGGAGTTATCTTTTTGACGTTTTGAAACGATTTGGAATTGGGGAAAATTACATAAAATGGATAAGATTACTATATACAGAACCAATGGCAGAGATTTTAACTAATGGTCAGTGCTCCACCCCCTTTAGATTATGTAGATCCACACGGCAAGGCTGTCCCATGTCACCATTATTGTTTGTTTTAGCCATTGAACCTTTAGCTATGGCTGTCCGGCAATCAGCTGAAATTACAGGAATTACGGTTGGCAGAAGGGAACATCGTTTAGCTCTTTTTGCAGACGATATTGTTTTGTTTTTAACAAACCTAGACACCTCACTCGTAGCATTAAACAATATTTTAATTGAATTTGGACTTTTTTCTGGATATAAAATTAACAATTCTAAAAGTGCTTTATTAATGTTGAATAAAGAAGAGAGGGAACACCCACTGATTCAAACCCGATTTGCCAAAGCTCCAGGGGGGTTTACTTACCTGGGAATTAAAATAACTCCAGAGGTTGATAACATTTTGTCTGCCAATTATGACCCGCTTGTTAGAGGGATAGAGGACATGCTCGAAAAATGGAGTCTGCTTCCGATTTCTATGATTGGACGAATTAATATCATAAAAATGTCAATATTACCGAAGTTCCTGTATCTCTTTCAATCAATCCCTCTCTCTCTTACAGCCTCTTTTTTTAACAGATTGAGGAAAATGATCACCAACTTCATTTGGAATAATAAGCGTCCTAGATTACGTCTTTCCCTTCTTTACCTGCCATTTGACCGGGGAGGGCTTAGACTCCCCAATATGAGACTTTATTACTGGGCTGCTCAACTGCGGGCTGCCATGTTCTATTTTCTGGACGGAGATGTTCCGACCTGGGTGGAGATGGAGAATAGTTCAACGGAACTTCCACTTTGTTCTTATATCTATTCGGCACAAAGGAAAACCCTGATGAAGCAAACACGCAACCCTTTTCTAAGAAACTCCATATCTATTTGGCATGAAGCCCACACCTTTTTGAATGTAAATATTGTACTATCACGTTTCACTCCTATCTGGGGAAATGATAGTTTTAAACCTGGGAGGCAAGATGCAGGTTTCAAACAGTGGATAGATTTGGGGATAACTAAAATGAAGGATCTTTTTATCGATCGTACTTTAATGTCATTTCAACAGCTAGTAGTTAAGTATAACCTTCCCAAGAAACATTTCTTTAAATACTTACAAATCAGAAGCTTCATACATGCTCAAAGTAAAACTTACGAGGAACCGCCATTATCTGTTATTGAAAAATTTACAATTAACAATTTACAGGGCAGGGGCCAATTATCAAAGCTATATAACATACTTTTAAACGGTTTGCAGGAAAGTTCCCATTCTTATTTATCCTCTTGGAGGAATGATCTACAACTAGATATATCCACAGAAGAATGGGAGAAGGCCTGTCATCTAGCCCAAACCCAGAGTATAAACACGAGAGGTAGATTACTACAATACAAATGGCTCTTTAGAACCTACATTACTCCCGTTAAGCTAAATCATTTTAATCCCAACATTCCAGACAATTGCCCTAAATGTGACATAGAAAGAGGTACCTTGCTTCACTGTATATGGGAATGTAAGAAAATACAGGATTTTTGGAAAGATACCCTTCGCCTGATTTCCAGTTTAACAGAATGTATAATTCCCGTCGAACCTAGATTGTGTCTGTTACATATATACCCTGAAGACTTTGGTGCAAATGCAAAGAAAAGAAAGCTCATAGATTTTTGTTTATTACAAGTAAAAAGGGTAATAGCCTTGAAGTGGAAGGATGTTCAGAGTCCTAATTCCACCCAGTGGTTAAAAGAGATGTCTTCACACCTAGTATTGGAAAAATTAACATACATTCTAAGAGGTAAAGTTGGAGAATTTAATGACATGTGGTCACCCTTTTTACGTTTTATGGACAATCTGCCCAATGATTCTCATGGACAAAGATTAGATGACGATTAATTATTATTTTTGTGTATTTTTTATTTTTTTATCTTATTCTTTACTTTTGATTATTATTACTAGTTATTTTATGTATTCACATATTTTCTGTTGAGTACTTTTGCTGAGGACCCTGGGGGGGAGGTTGGGGAGGGGTGGGTGTTTTTGGGCTTGTTATGTATGTTTTGTATGTTTGTTATAAGAGTGAAAATCAATAAACAGAATTTGAAAAAAAAAAAAAAAAAAAAAAAAAAAAAAAAAAAAAAGACTTTGCTTGTTCATCTTGCAGCCTATGGATCTCCTGCATCTCCTACAACTCATCCCATGACGGGTTTCTCCTCAGCATGGGATACACTTTATTTTGTAATGCTGGCCACAATTTCTCCTGGTTATGTTGACATTACATGCAGCAGAGGTATAGCTGAGTTTAAGGAACAGGAACACGGCATCATTCCTGTTATAAAGAGTAATAAAGAGTCCAGTTAGATATAAACAACTGCTCATCAGACAGAAGTATGGGAGGTCAAAGCTGTAAAACCAAGATGGTAACTGTGATCGATGTACAGCACTACCAAACTTTAAGGGACAACAATTCACTTTCTTTTAAACTACATAAAATGGGTGAAATTGAACATAACCCTGATTTCTTTTTGCATCATGGCTGTGTCAGAGATCAGATTAGATGGGGTTAGCTTCCTGTTATTTGGATCACTCAGTCACAACAAGTAACTCACTGCTCCAGGCAAAATGCAGAGTTTATATTCACCTCTTAGAAAACAAAATTTCTGCCATCAGCCAATTTGAGCCTATACAACAGATGGGCCTGCTGCACTGCTTCCATCCTAACTCAAACTCCTTTATGACTGGCCTCTCTGATCATTAAAACAGATTATACGATATCAGGAGCGAAGCACACGTGAGCAGACAAAAATACCAGAGAGCAGATGCTGAGTACACTCTGTTACTCGCTGCCAGGGTCAGTCCCATCCCTCGGTGCTCCTTTCCCATCTACACTGGGAGGCAAAATGAGGCAGGTTGTAAAACGAGCACTGTAGTAACTTTGACACAGCTCAGGGCCTTTTATTGGGAAAAGCTATAACTGCCCACACTGAATGAGGTTTGCCTTGAAGATTTTGCACAAAACGCCAGAGGAGGGAAGTGAATTGAGCTGACAGGAATACCTGGTTAAGCCTGTGGCTCTCAAACTGAAATAAAAGTCAAATTCCACAGCTATGCTTTGGTTTATCTGAAAGCTTACAATAAAAACCTTTTTTTTTTCCTGTGCATCCTTCAGCCCTAGTCACAGATTAATTGAATGGATGCACATGCACATCTCTGACACGGTTCCAATGGCACCTGAGCCTCCTTGTAAAGGCCACACAGTACAGTACAGTGAGCTTTTGTAGTTGTGCACCAGAGCATACAGGCTATGGCTGCAGCAGCATCTGTGCCTGCCTTGAAAAACGCTCGCCTCTCTTTCCACCCCAATCCTGCCTCCACAGCTGGGGCTCACTGAGCTGGAGGGGAAATGTGACAGTCAGGAGGTAATGATAAATGATAACACCCATGTGTCGTCAGGGTTGCTCTGGAGCAAATAGCCTTGGGGGGGAAACATGAAATAGGACGAGGGGTGGGAAACGGGTCTGCTATCACGAGACAAATGATTTTAACTACATAAGGACATAAAATGAAAAGGTTTTTAATTTGGGTTTAAGACTAGATGGACATTGAAAATGTAATTTTGAGCCAGCTCATACAACTTTCCACCAGTAATATCAGTTCAGAAATGATTTTTAACCTGCTTGAAGGTGGCTGAGTAGATTACACTGCTTCAGCATCTTGGACAGTTTGAAACTTTGCTCGTGAACTAATCTAGGCCACAGGCAGAAGTGTTTGTTGGCGAGTTGGGTGAGAACAGTGAGAGGAGGGAGCAGACGGGGCCACAGAGCTGCCAGCAGCACAAAACAGGATGATTGGAGCCTGCACACAAGAGATTTTTGGTTGCTTTCTGAGTGATGCACATTTGGCTGTTTCTGTTTGGGAAACGATCGCGTACATAAGATTATGTTACTCTTAGTCTCTATAGTCTATAATCATGAAATTTAGAAAAAAAGAAAAAACACGCCTTTATCATTTTACTTGTTCATGGACATGCAGGGGATCTATGTGCATTATGGGGCTTTGAGTGTTTGTGCATTTCAACGAATAGTTGAACCATGGCATTTTTGCATGCTGTTAAGAAAAAAAGCCATTTAGAAATGTGACCAATAATTTTACATGTGATTTTCTCATCTCCAGCTAATTTTTCAACCCTTTTTTTCCCCATTTAAACCTGATCTCCCAGAAACAATTGAAATTAAAGCTGCAAGCAGCGATGAACGGGCCCTCGCACTCACAGCCACCGTCCCCCATAAGCATATCAGAAATGACACCACCCACGACTCTCTATGTCAAACCATCCAAAAGTTATGGCAGAAAATAGGGACAACCAATCAGAAGAAGGGGCGGGGCTAATTTTCACTAATTGTGGTCAAGGACTCAAAACCGAGTCTGATGACACCACCCACGACTCTGTATGTCAAAGGATTCAAAAGTTATAGCAGAAAATAGGGACAATCAATCAGAAGAAGGGGCGGGGCTAATACAGGCCAAAGAAGGCCAAGGACTCAATACAGCGTCCGATGACGCCACCCACTACTCTCTATGTCAAACCATTCAAAAGTTATAACAGAAAATAGGGAGAACCAATCAGAAGAAGGGGCGGGGCTAATTCAGGCCAATGAAGCTCAAGGACTCAATACCGATTGAGGTGACACCACCCATGACTCTCTGTCAAACCATTCAAAAGTTATAGCAGAAAATAGGGACAACCAATCAGAAGAAGGGGCGGGGCTAATTAAGGCCAATGAAGCTCAAGGACTCAATACAGAGTCCGATGACACCACCCACAACTCGCTATGTCAAACCATTCAAAAGTTATGGCAGAGAAAAGTATTCTAGGGGGCGCTGTTGAGCCATTTTGCCACGCCCATTAATGCAAACCATGAAATATCAAATTTATCGCCAGGCCTGGCTTGCATGCAAAATTTGGTGACTTTTGGGGAACTATCAAATATGGAACAATCAGATGAAGGGGGGCGCGCCTTATGGCGTCTAGCATCGCCACGGTAACACTTTTGAAAGAGAAAAGTAATGTGCATAGTCGCAAGATGGAGACGCACATTTTGAGGTATAACACACCTGGGTGCACATTACGGTTCGGGCCGTATTAATTGCCGAAGGAATGGCATAAATCGCGCCAAAATTGCACAATTAATTCAAAATGGCCGACTTCCTGTTCGGTTTCGGCCATGGCGCCAAGAGACTTTTCTTTAAGTAGCGACATGATAAAGATGTGTACCAATTTTCGTTCATGTACGTCAAACTGTATTATGGGGCTTGAGGCGCAAAGTTTTTTCTCTTTGAACCAATCAGATGAAGGGTGGGCGCGCTTTTTGACGTCTAGCGTCGCCACGGTAACACTTTTGAAAGAGAAAAGTAATGCGTGGTGTCGGAGGATGGAGACGCACATTTTGATGTATAACACACTTGGGGGCATGTTACGGTTCGGGCCGTATTAACGGCCGAAGGAATGGCATAAATTTCGCCAAAATGACAAGACTAATTCAAAATGGCCGACTTCCTGTTCGGTTTCGGGCATGACGCCAAGAGACTTTTCTTTAAGTTGCACCATGATACAGGTGTGTACTGATTTTCGTGCATGTACGTCAAACCGTATCGTGGGGCTTGAGGCACAAAGTTTTCAAGGGGGCGCTGTTGAGCCATTTTGCCACGCCCATTAATGCAAACCATTAAATATCAAATTTTTCGCCAGGCCTGGCTTGCGTGCAAAATTTGGTGACTTCCTACAGATACAATAGGGCCCTAATAAATGAACAACCGTTTAAGAGGCAACTGTTTAAATAATGGATTTGTTGTAGCGAAAGAAATACTCTCAGACAGCGCTGGATCCACTGATTCCACTGCTCAAAACATGAAAAAAACATTTTTTTAAATAAGACACAGTATCAGTAGAAAACAATTGGTAGTTTGGTAATAAGAAATGCTTAGTTATGTCCTGATGTGCTGTCTCCTTTAAAAGTAAACTACCTTCTACCGCACTGCATGCTTATTATCATATTGTATGTTAAACATTGCATCTGGACACACTGAACTGCAGCAGTGAGTTTTATTATGTGTCAATACCAGTATCTTTAAGCGGGAGGGTTGGCAGTACATCAAGATGTGAGCCGCACAGGCTTAAGCAGTGTAGATGCTTGTCTTGACATTTTTAGGTTCTGCTGAACATTAAATGTATTGCTTCAGACATGCATGTTTTTTTTCTCTGGATGACTAACATTAACTGTGATGATACAGCTCACTTACGATAAAAGGCAAAACGAACGTCTATTAAAATGGATAATATATTTGCAACATTGATGACATACTCATGAGCAATAGGCATTATTTGCTTATTAGAAAAGTATGGGAATGCTTGAAAGGAAAAGCTACAATGTGATTACTGCAGCACTTTACTTGTTTGATACCAGTGTATAAGCACCGCCACTGGGCATGTTTAAAGGGGACATATTATGAAAAACACGTTTTTTCTTGTTTTAACATATATAAAGTGGTCTCCCCTCACCCTGCCAGCAGAGGGGAGACGAAATCCCATGAATTTCTGCAAGGTCTGTGACCCCCGCCCTACTGAATCCCCCAGTGTCACGTGATTTTTTTAGCCGATTAGAATCTGCGGCTATGGTGACGTAGGCATAGGCGCAGAGGTTCGGCCTCCGCTGCTGAAACCACGCCCACAACCAGCTCTCTCCGCCGGCTCGAGCGTCCGCCATTTTTCAGAAGCGGTGGCTGTTTGAACAGCGAGGGAGAGTAGAAATTAGATTTTGCATCGACATTTACCCTCATAAAAGGATCAGTTCCCACAGCACGGACTCGGCAACTGCACACGAGTCAGCGGTAAGTTCCTTTTTTTTTTAATGTTATTTATATTTGTATGATCTTAGCATGGGCAAGTATTTAGCTTAGCTCCGGAGCCCCGGCGCCGCATACGGAGCTGCCGGAGCTGCCGGAGCTGCTCACGGACCGGCCCGGCTCCAGTGTTCCCTAACGGAGCCACTCACTCGTTAGGTAAATTAGTGATACATTTTTTCTGTCTGGTTTCAGATCGTCCAAGCACCTGAAGCGACACCTTCAGAAAACTCACGGTCCTTCCTTGAGCCAGCAATAGTGCATAAATCTTATTTATATACAACTCATATTTTATTTTTTTAACAATAAAGTTGGCATTTGTGAAAATTCAGTGTTGTGATTTATTTACAGTTAACATGATTCATCTGTCTTGTAACATAAGAAATGATGATAAATCTTCCTCTGTGAAGACGAGGTGACTAAAGGCTGATTTATGGTTCCGCGTTACACCAACGCAGAGCCTACGGCGTAGGCTACGCGTCGATTTAACGCAGAACCGTAAATCAGGCTTTAAGATCCGTTTACAGCGTGTAACTGAATGAGAGCGTCTGACTATCAGGTCGAGCTGCGTGACATCGGACGCTCTCTGTCTACACTGAAACTGTTAAACTCGCGGCCAGTTAGGACAGTCTAATACAAAAAAAATAAAGCCATGGAATTGATTTTGTTGCAGAAGCTTCTCGCATGGGACACGTTTTGTGTACGACGCAGTCGGCTGCTCTGGCCGGAGCGAGGCTTATTCTCCTCCCCTCCTACACGTCATTCAAGCAGCCAATCAGCGCAGAGCCTCATTATCATAGCCCCCCCCGCCCTGAAAATGAAGCACAGAAAAAGGCTTTAGAAGCTGTAAAACTAAAGACAGGGCCCACAGGCTGGATTTCTGATTTATGTAGAAAAAACAAGCTTTAGATTGTTTTTAAGACATTCATCCTGTTTAAAATATACATTAAATGCCATAATATGTCCCCTTTAAATGTTATGCATGGCTGTGTGAAGATGCAGAGAGCCACGAGTACAGCTGAAGAAACTCACGTCTTTTCTTTTTCTGTATGGTAAGAGGCTGGACAGGTTCTCTGTTGTCATATTGTCACTTCTGTGAAATATCAGTTGGGCTTGATGAGTCCATTTCATTTATCATTTCATTTGTCATTGTGTGTGAATGTGTGTTATACGACTAACCTCATTACTGCATGGATCAGTGCTGTTGTATAAGTACTTGGTGGAATGGGCGAGTCTTTGATGTTAAGGTCAGAGGAAGTGCAGGAGGGAGCACAGACAGAGAGCTCAATTTGAAGGACATGCTGGGGACATAATATTTTATTCTACTGCGTGTATGTCCCTAGCCAAACGTAAAATGAATAAATATAATTTCTTATATGTTTTTATTTAAGATAAAATATAATTTAGTATTGTGTGGCAACAAGGTCGTGTGATGCTTAGCACTGACAGTTCCTGACAAAAGCAAAAGCAACCATGCCCAGATGTGTGTTTTAATGTTTTAAATTGGCCTGTTAGGTGTTTAACCCTCAAACTAGTTAACAAAGCTATTTAGCTGTTGATCTCACGACAAGTTAACCGTTCTGCCTTCATCATACACGTGTCCGAACTGGATGCCAGAATTTGCAGAACATTACTTATTTTAAATAGTGAAAAGCCCTGAGATGAGAGAATTGTATTACTTTTGTGAAGAGCAAAGTTGACACAGCACTGCAGATGTTGGAGGGACTACCCTCACACTTGGAATCAGATAAACGCTCATCCAGATTGAAAAGCCAAAGTAACAGTTTCGTACCATGATTGTTTTACTGCATTTTCCGCACTATAAGGCGCACTTAAAATCCGTAATTGTTCTCAAAAACTGGCAGAGTGCCTTATAATCAGGTATGCCTTATGTATGAATTCTTATTGTGCTTACTGACCTCTAACCAATTTTATGCGGTACACTGGGCTCAAAAACAGTGCAGTTTTAGTGTGACTTTGGTAGCAAAGAAGGCGCTTCGCTTGATTGATTGTCGGACCATTAAGCTGACACATTAAAGTCGGTCCTTGGTTGGAACAGGTTGCAACGTCAGACAACGGTAGATAACTAATTATGTAGCGCTGGCAAGAAACCAGCATCTAATCCATGTTACCTAGTTTTTAGCATAAACCCAATTTTCAAATCTATATCATAGTCCAATTATAATCAAATGTTGGAATACAATGTTGTTCCAACCTCACACTAACTTCAGGTGTCTGCCATCACTGGCAACGATGAACCAATCAGAGACAGGACGTAGTACTATTCTTACTTCCACCACTTTTTATTTGTGGATTTGTGGAAAACTTTCTGGGGTTAGCCATGAGAGAAGCTCATCCTGAAACAGCCTGTAGCCCATATAGTCAAACAGCTGAATAAAGGTTGTTTTTCAACAGTCAACAGCTAGTTTTATGCTGCCTTAGTTACCAGTAGATGCTACCACCATAGTATGTACATTCACTCCAAAATCTAATGTATGACTTGAAATTTTCAATGCACGTGAGGTATAGTACCCAAAAAACACGAAAGGAGAAGTTTTGCAACTATATAAGATATTGCAGAGGTTCCCTTAAGAATGAAAGGACTTCCAAAAGTATTACATGCGAACACAAAACATGTTAGCTCACAGCTGGAAGGTAACTGACATGTTTAATATCTACTGCGTGCATTTGTGTTTTCACATGTAAGCACAAGCATTTCAGTTAAAACATACACTGGTTAACTGAACCTCCCTGTTGTTGATTTAAAGTCGTTTGAGGTCTGTTGGGCAGCGTCCTCAGTAGAGCCGCCCCGCATCAGAGGGATAAGAGTTACAAAGTGAGAATCTACTCCAACTTGACACTGACAAAGAGCATTTGTGGTTTGTTCTCGACGAGAACCTCAGACCCACAGAGCTGCTGCCATAGTAAGAGATTTAGTCCAAGGAAATGGCTGGAGTCAAGAGAAATGGAAATGCAAACAATTTCAAACAAGCACACACACACTCACACACACCTGTCATCTCCACTGCTCTCCACTCCTCTCTCCAGCAGCTGAGCACCTAGTGGGCATAGCTCCATTGTCCTGTATTGAACTGCCAGCAATAAACAGTAATCAGCTCCGATCATAGGTGTGCACTACGTAAACAGATAGATTAAAACATTGACTGATGGAGACTGCACCTGTGGAGGAAATCAATAGCAGCTTATACACACTGCAGGTACGAGGCTAATAACAAATAATGCTGCATTTATTGGAAGGCTGAGATGCAACGGTTGCGTTACAGATAAAGGGCTGCGGCAAATAATAGAGCGCATGATTAACTCTCTGTGTGTGTGTGTGTGTGTGTGTGTGTGTGTGTGTGTGTGTGTGTGTGTGTGTGTGTGTGTGTGTGTGAGGTTGCAGAGTGCCTTTGCACGTGTGGGTGTTTGTGAGTGTACTGAGAGAGGGGGGGGGGGGTCATACTCACCCATAAGTGGTGTTGCTGGCCCTCTTACTCGCTGCCCTGGAGCGGCTTGACTTCAACTCTCCACTCATGCTCATGTCTGCATGAAAGAGCAACCAATTAACTTTGTGCTGATACAGGAAAGAGCAACAAAATACGAGAAAAGAAAATGAACAGAACTCGCAGTGTGAAAATGCCCAGATGATTAATAATCCTGTGTATTGTACAACGGTTATTCGAGACCATGTTTGTGGAGGCTAAATTTGACAAACGCTATATTTCGACATTGTAAAGACTACAGGAGAGATATCAGCTCTCTCATGTCCATCTCTGCTTGCTCCATCTTCTCTTCAATGTCACCTTTTAACTGTCTCAAATGCTAACCCCACCCACCCCGCCAGCCCCTGTCCGCTTTGTCTTGCATGCCTTCTGCACACACCTGAACAAACACACTCCAACCAGCCAGTTAATCCCAAATCTTCTTGATTACACTGTATGCCAACAGCTCAGTGTTCATGGTGTAGTTGTGTGGCATCGATTTGCCAAAAAGGAGTACAAAAAAAGAAAGAAGCAGAAGGACAGAAGAAAAAGAGGAAAGGAGTCCGGTCTGACATGGACAGATGGGTGGTGAATGGAGTGTGACTGGGCCAGCTGCACATAAACTCACACAGCGTGACTATCAAATGGCTGGAAGCTACAATTAATTAAGTATGGGCCTCAATGTGTGAAAAGAAATTTAGATACGTGTATGCACCTTTACCTCCCATGGCGGTTATAATTTCTAGACAGTTTGTAGCCCAACAATGCCTGCTGGATGGCTTTCCTGCAGGAGGTCGTGTGTCTGCTGGTGGGCGACAGGCCCCTGCTGCAGACACCTTAACCATCGTCCATCTGAGTCAATGCACACATGCTCAAAAAACTAATAGATATAGATATATAGATCGTAGGAATGGGCGATATTTTACCGTTCACGATAAACCGTCAAAAAAATTCCTCACGGTAAGAATTTGTCATCTCGCGGTAAAAACGATAAATTCCTGTTGATGACGTTTTTGTGTAAAGCTGATTTAAGGAAGGAAGGAAGGAAGGAAGGAAGGAAGGAAGGAGAGAGCAGGAGGAAAGAAGGAAGGAAGGAAGGAAGGAAGGAAGGAACAAAACAAGGAAAGAAGGAAGGAAGGGAGAAAACAAGGAAAGAAGGAAGGGAGAAAACAAGGAAAGAAGGAAGGAAGGGAGAAAAGAGGAAGGGAAGAAGGAAGGAGAGAGCAAGAGGAAAGAAGGAAGGAAGGGAAAAAAGAAGGAAGGAAGGAAGGAAGGAAGGAAGGAAGGAAGGAAGGAAGGAAGGAAGGAAGGAAGGAAGGAAGGGGGAGAAGGAAGGGAGAAAACAAGGAAAGGAGGAAGGAAGGGAGAAAAGAGGAAGGGAAGAAGGAAGGAGAGAGCAGGAGGAAAGAAAGAAGGAAGGGAAAAAAGAAGGAAGGAAGGAAGGAAGGAAGGAAGGAAGGAAGGAAGAAAACAAGGAAAGGAGGAAGGAAGGGAGAAAAGAAGGAAGAAAGGAAATGAGCCTGAAAGAAAGAAAGAAAGAAAGAAAGAAAGAAAGAAAGAAAGAAAGAAAGAAAGAAAGAAAGAAAGAAAGAAAGAAAGAAAGAAAGAAAGAAAGAAAGAAAGAAAGAAAGAAAGAAAGAAAGAAAGAAAGAAAGAAAGAAAGAAAGAAAGAAAGAAAGAAAGAAAGAAAGAAAGAAAGACATTTCCGTTGATGAGGTTTTTGTGTAACAAACATGGCGGATCTGAGAGCGAAATAGATTTATAGTTGAAAAGATGGAGTTGAATTGGTATTTTTTTATCGTCATTTTTATCATTATCGGGATAAATGCCAGAAATTATCGTGATACATTTTTTAGTCCATACCGCCCATCCCTAATAGATCGTATAAGACACAATGAGAAATGCACACTAAACATACCCCATAAATATCTCATAATGCACTGAAGTGCTACTGTAAATGAGAATCCTATTATTCAAAAGATTATCAATAAGTAAAGTTTGTCAATGTCATGCTCAAAAAAAGAAGTAGCATATCCATTTGATCCAGCAGTACTTCAAAATGCACAAAAGATTTACATCTTCCTTTCAGAACTTGATGGAATATAACCCTTTAAGACAGATGGAAAAGAAAACAAAGTTTTCTAATGCATTCGCTAAGCATTATGACGGCTGCATGATTGCATGATGGAGCCATTACCCAGGACGAGAGACGAGGCTGCTGTTGAGCACGGTTGTCTATCTCAACAGGAGCAAAATCCTCAGGAGGTAATCAGAGTGCCTTTTTGGTAAACAGAATCCTACATGGTGCAGTGAGCTTCAGCAGTGCAGACTTTATACGGCACGCTTTGAATTCAGTTTCTGTTGGTCTTGTGGAAAAATACGTTCTGGGATCGGATATGGACAACCGGGTGCCCTAAAACCCCCAGCCCACATTTGTTTTGTTTTTATAACCAAATAAAAGACGCTGATAATGCTGAAAACGGTCCTGCTTACTTTTTCTCCCCTTTTTTTCTTATGTAAATGCACTTACGGTACTTTCTTTGTAATATTTTTCATTGGTTGCGTGGACCGTCGTGGTGGCTGAATGATAAAAGTCATTAAAGGTTGTCATTATAAAACGCTGTATATTCACACGACAGCTAATGAGATTCTCACCAGGAAACATGAGTGACAGACAATGGCTGACATTGTTTTGCTAGGTGTCCATCCGGTAGATAGAGATGGACATCAGGGTGGAAAAGGTGGTGGGTAGTGAGCTCTTTGTTTATTTTAAAATCGCTCTTCTTTTCTGTTTCTCCCCTGAGACTTTTTAAAAGTAGCTCTATCTATTCATTGATGTAAAAAGGACTCTGGCTAAGCAGGGTAGCACTTCGTCATATGCGAAGAATTTACCTACTGCCTTTTTGAAAAGATGTGAAAGAGTTTGGCAATTGCAGTGGAGAGTTTTCCCTCTTCTACTATGTTGATACGCATGTAAAGTGAGAGAGACGATGACGTGTTATTAACATTGTATCATGACTAATGATCCTCACACAACATCAGTGGTGTCAGGGACAAGCCCAAGAGGTTTCATTTTAAAAAAGCGACATGTGAACTCAGAAGTCAAACATTAGTGTAATCTGACATAGCCTTCATAGTTAGTTGGGAAAATTTAAAGCAAATGCCCACATCAAGGTCACACATAATCAGCCGTAATTAGTTATAAAGCCTCTGCAGGTCTACAGTGTGTCTCAGTCAGAGTCAGAGGCTTGATGGAGAAAAAAGTGAGAGCTGGCTTAATCACGCTAGTTGGAAGCAAAAAAAAAAAAAGAGACTCTCATTTTGAGACTCTAAAATAAGTAGGAACAACACATTGACCCGCATTTTCTTTCCAAGATCTAACTCGCTACTGTGCCCAGGAAATCTTAAAATCCTTTTATATTTCTACATATTAATTATTACTATTATTATTAGTGAGCTATCCAATATTCACACAAAAAATAAATAAATGAGGCCACTGATGTGTGTGAGATGGGATAATAACATGATCAGACAAAAATGGTGCCGTGTTCAGTTATAATTTGATTTTGCATTGCTTCTTCAATCGTTCACACATCATATGACTAAATGTTTTATGCATTTATTAACTAAATTTAATTCAGCATCTTAATTACATAATTTTCTCACGGCTCCAACGTGTCTGAGGTAATGACTAATACTTTTTTTTCCCCAAAAGCACTCCAATCACAAAATAATCTTTGGCCTCGTAAGCTCGCTAAATCATTTGGTTTTTCGGAAAAAAAAAAAAATCCTAAGCAAAAGAACCTAAATTAATTAATTAAATAATTCAGTACAACGTGGATGCCCATTGCAAATATCGTTCAATTACACCTGCAAAATAGGTTTATTTTTGTAATTGCTGCTAAGCATCCAATATTCATATTGTTGTTTCTCAGACCAACCCCCCAGGCAGCACAATTTTAACAAAATTTGTTCATTTCTTTGTGTTTTGTATCACTCTTAATATCAGTATAGTAGAAAAAGTATTTTTCCTTAAAATTACAATTATTTGGGACATCTGTATACTCTTGTCACATCTTTTTCCTCACATGCTTTGCTTGTGTTCATAATTTAAACACAGCAATGTATTAATGTCCTAACATGCCACTTTATTAATGAATCTGTAGCCTGGGACTCCACATTTAAAAGTGCTTTGGCAGCATGGATGGCTCTTGCTGACAATGACCTACTTTCCACTCTTTGAAACTCACCACAAGTCTGGCTTAGCAAAAAGCAACTTAAGGTTTTAGTTTTCACTTTCGTCATTAAAACAGTGCTATCACAACCATCATCCTTAATCCACATGCTATTATCTAAAGCCACGCCCACATTGGTCTGTTTTTAATTTAAATGAGAGAAACTTTACTGTTGCACCTGATATCCACATCAGTCTGCTGAGTTCAACTTTGGAAACTGAAAATCTTTGATCTGCAGGGTAGATCCTGTTTCATTTTTTGTGAACACATCCACTAATGTAGACAGACAAAATCAAAAGCCTCTGGGAATGATGACGTAGGTGCACAGACTTTCTTCATGATACGCTCTCTTGGGTAACTATGTATGCTTCCTTGATCTGAGAAGCCTTAATAATATAACCATCACTGGAAGATAAGACCAGGATGCACCTTCACGACAGTGTAAACAAGCATGTGGCGTTGGAACAGCAAGCGCCGCTGACTCTGGTGTCCTTGGTATCAGCTCTTAGGCAGCCAAAGTCTGCATTTAATAATACTGCAACTGTGTGTGCAGGAGGTCATTACACAAGCAAATTGTAATGAAGGTCATTTCCAGCCTGTCTGAGTTTAAATGCTAATGAAGATGCAGATTGGATTTATTTGAAAATACTACTTTAATGCAAAAACAGATTACTTTGGAAATACTAAGACAACTCAATGCTATAAGGCCTTTAAGATACTTTAGGTTGGTTTGACGTGCGATGTGAGTTTGTGCATTTAAGTGACGTGCAATATATTCAGCAGTGCTTAACGTCACGTCACACCTTAAAGGGGACCTATTATGAAAAACACGTTTTTTCTTGTTTTAACATATATAAAGTGGTCTCCCCTCACCCTGCCAACACAGGGGAGACAAAATACCATGAATTTCTGCAAGGT